>NW_026708199.1:0-99742 GCF_902713425.1 Acipenser ruthenus | reverse complement strand
TTTCATGCACCTTGTCTGTCTTTCTGCTCAATTCCAAGTGGGTATGAATCACCAAAGTTGAGGTTTCATAATGGCATTGCAAGTTAATCGCCTTTTAACACAGCAGTAGTCTTCTGGGACAGTAGACATTTGGTTTTCCATTAACCTCACTAAAAACAAATTTCAATTCCCAGATAGGATTGAATACGTGTGTGCATCCCTGAGTTTTAGTGTTTTGGTTGCCATTTCTTTTCTTTTTATCAGTTGCATTTCAGCATTTACCATTAGGCCTTTGACTATTTTGCACTCTCAATAACATTACTTCATCCCATCCATAAAGTCAAAGCGCATATACTGGTTGAGGCTGCCAGTCACTGCCTGTCTTCACAAGAGCTAGTCTCTTCATTGGTAAGAGAATAGTAGGTTTTAACATAACAGTATTTATGAATAACATAGTTTAATGATACAACAAAAACATCTATTACTGCACAGGAAAGGACTTGTGTGCCACAGACAGACATTAAGGGGGCTGCATGTTGAGTAGCCTGACTCCTAAGAACTGCAAAATCTCAATATACAAAAGTGTTTTGTTTTTTTTACTAGTACATTGGATGGACAGGATCCTTTCATTGGCATTAAACTTATGTTGCCCTTGATCTTTAATATGTATCTTAACTATGACTATTTGATATAATTGTGGTTTTCACTGCATTATGTAAAAAAGGAATGATGAACCTTTTGTTTTAATTTAGTGCCGCTCAGCTTCTTAGCTACCTGGGAAAAACAAGATTCCGCTCAACTACCACATCGTGGAGGTATGGAAATTAGAAATTAATTTATAGAATGTAACCCTTACACAGGTGCTTGTTGCCTTCAAATTGTATACTCTTAAATATCAGATGTGCTGAAATATCAGATGGGCCTTTTTTTATAAGCAAACAGGATTGTTGCAAAAGTACTGAATATTTTTTGTATAAATGCATCCTCTACTTAGTGACATGATTTTTATATGAGCAGTTTATTTTTGTAGTGGTAGCAGAAATAGAAAGTCTAATTCCTGGGCCTACACTTTATTCCTGCAGGAATTGCATGTTCCTTAAGTTAAGATTTATATTTTGATCACTGTGGTCCTTTTTTTAATAGCTTGATTTTGTAGGACTAAATTGACCTAACACTGATCATTCAAAATTAAGTTCTGCATTGTAAAGCACATTTATAAGTGGGCAGTTTAATTGTTCACAGGTGATTTTTGGAGAACTGTTCCAGCTGCCACAGCCTCCGCACATCGATGTCATGTACACCACTCTGCTGATTGAGCTCTGCAAACTGCAGCCTGGCTCTTTGCCACAAGTCGTATCCTTTTTTGTTTGTCCTCCAGTATTGTACTGTAAATGACTGCATTGCTATGGTATCCTCCTGTTTTGTAAGCATCATATACTTCAAAATGACCCTTGAAGTTTGAAACTGCCAGCTCGCACAAGCTACAGAGATGATGTACACACGCCTGGATACAATGACACCACTTGTATAGACAGGTATGTTTTCTTATCTTGTACACCATTTTTAAATTCAATCTCAAAGTTAGTTGCCAGCATTGTCCCACAAATCTGTTATACAGGTATTAACTCTGTTTTCAGGCCACACACCATCTTATTTTTTTATTTATTTATTTATTACAGTAATATGCTGTAAACACTCATTTAACTCCAGCAACAATAGGGAACAGTAAGATAAACACAATGGTGGTGCTGGAACATTTGGCAATTGGGATTAAAACTGACAGTATGTGTTTCAAATGAAAGTTTATATTAATCCACAGAGGAAGTACTGTATGTCCTGTAGAGGATGCCTTTAGCCCCTGGAAGTGCGAATTATTCCAGCACAACCAACACCCTGTCATGTCTTATTGTGCTTATAAAATGGGTTACTAGTTTTTATAAATAAAGATAGACACATTTTTATTTAATTAATATAGGTTTATTTTGTCCTAAATATATTGCTACACTAGGAAAAATGAATTTAATAGATAAATACATTATTTTTAATAATAAATTAAATTCAAATAAATTATCAGAATATTTTCAATATTACATATTTTCACTGTACCAGGGAATATAATTTTCTAAATTAAATAGCTGGTTACACAAGTTGGACGGATTGTGCAGTAGGGGAGTTTGTTTCTGCTTTTTGTTTACGAGTTTACGATTATCACTTTTTTTTACGTCACTACTGTGGTATTATACCTTTTGTTTTCGAATGGCTCAGGATGCAAATATAGCCTTCATCCGTGTGTGTGTGTGTGTGTGTGTGTGTGTGTGTGTGTATGTATGTATATATATATATATATATATATATATACAGTACTGTGCAAAAGTTTTAGGCAGGTGTGAAAAAATGCTGTAAAGTAAGAATGCTTTCAAAAATAGACATGTTAATAGATTATATTTATCAATTAACTAAATGCAAAGTGAAGGTGAACAGATGAAAAATCTAAATCAAATCCATATTTGGTGTGACCACCCCTTTGCCTTCAAAACAGCATAATTCTTCTAGGTACACTTGCACAAAGTCAGGGATTTTGTAGGCATATAGTCAGGTGTATGATTAAACAATTATACCAAACAGGTGCTAATGATCATCAATTCAATATGTAGGTTGAAACACAATCATTAACTGAAACAGAAACAGCTGTGTAGGAGGAATAAAACTGGGTGAGGAACAGCCAAACTCAGCTAACAAGTTCAGGTTGCTGAAGACAGTTTACTGTCAAGTCATACACCATGGCAAGACTGAGCACAGCAACAAGACACAAGGTAATTATACTGCATCAGCAAGGTCTCTCCCAGGCAGAAATTTCAAGGCAGACAGGGGTTTCCAGATGTGCTGTCCAAGCTCTTTGAAGAAGCACAAAGAAACGGGCAACGTTGAGGACCGTAGACGCAGTGGTCGGCCAAGGAAACTTACTGCAGCAGATGAAAGACACATCATGCTTACTTCCCTTCGCAATCGAAAGATGTCCAGCAGTGCCATCAGCTCAGAATTGGCAGAAAACAGTGGGACCCTGGTACACCCATCTACTGTCCGGAGAAGTCTGGTCAGAAGTGGCCTTCATGGAAGACTTGCGGCCAAAAAGCCATACCTCTGACGTGAAAACAAGGCCAAGCGACTCAACTATGCACAAAAACACAGGAACTGGGGTGCAGAAAAAAGGCAGCAGGGTGCTCTGGACTGATGAGTCAAAATTTGATTGTAGCATATTTTGGCTGTAGCAGAAGGCAGTTTGTTCGCCGAAGGGCTGGAGAGCGGTACAGGAATGAGTGTCTGCAGGCAACAGTGAAGCATGGTGGAGGTTCCTTGCAAGTTTGGGGCTGCATTTCTGCAAATGGAGTTGGGGATTTGATCAGAATTAATGGTCTCCTCAATGCTGAGAAATACAGGCAGATACTTATCCATCATGCAATACCATCAGGGAGGCATCTGATTGGCCCCCAAATTTATTCTGCAGCATGACAACGACCCCAAACATACAGTGAAAGTCATTTAAGAACTATCTTCAGCGTAAAGAAGAACAAGGAGTCCTGGAAGTGATGGTATGGCCCTACAGAGCCCTGATCTCAACATCATCGAGTCTGTCTGGGATTACATGAAGAGAGAGAAGCAACTGAGGCTGCCTAAATCCACAGAAGAGCTGTGGTTAGTTCTCCAAGATGTTGGGCCAACCTACCTGCCGAGTTCCTTCAAAAACTGTGTGCAAGCGTACCTAGAAGAATTGATGCTGTTTTGAAGGCAAAGGGTGGTCACACCAAATATTGATTGGATGTAGAGTTTTCTTCTGTTCACTCATTTTGCATTTTGTTAATTGATAAATATAACTATTAACATGGTCCATTTTGAAAGCATTCTTACTTTACAGCATTTTTTCATACCTGCCTAAAACTTTTGCACAGTACTGTGTGTGTGTGTGTGTGTATATATATAAATATATATATATATATATATATATATATATATATATATATATATATAAATAATAAATGGTACTCCAAGTGTGCTTTAAGGGTTCCCTGTCTAATTTAATATAACTTCTCCTCCCCCCCCCCCCCCCATAGGTTTCTCAACTGGTTTTCCCATCATTTAAGCAACTTCCAGTTTCGATGGAGTTGGGATGACTGGTAAGAGCTTGCATAGCCATTTTATTGCTGCTTGGTTTATGGTCATAAATTACTTTGAACACTAGGTTAAACCTCTTCACATTTACATCCAAACACTACAAGTCTTTTATCATTGATTTAAAAAATCCTAACCATGCCCAATTTCCTTTATGACTGGTATTTGTGTGGAGAAAATAGGGAAACGTGAGCTACATACTCTGCATAAATGTAACAGCTTTTTAAATTTTGCTGTGTTCTGATGTGTCTAGGTCTGACTGCTTGACTCAGGACCTTGATAAACCCAAACCAAAGTTTGTAAGAGAGGTGTTGGAGAAATCCATGAGGTAATTGATCAAGTACAGTTTTTCTTTTTTTTTTTATTCTGGTGCTAAAATACACTTTGCAAGCTTGTGGCCCCCATCTCCCTTTGGGCAAAAACTCATCCAGTGTGCTGTTTCAAAGTGCAGTCCATTGCATGAAGTTTAACCAGGTATATCGGACACTAAATTACATTTTCATTTGTCATTTGGGGATTTTGTATTGCATTTGTACATTTAGTCCTTGACAATTCATTCAAAAAGTCTGAAATAAAAGCTGTTCTTTGGTATCTGCATTAAACATGGTATTATGGGAAGAGCTGAATTAAGTAAAATTATTGTAACATTTTTTACAGGCTTTCTTATCATCAAAGGATTGTGGACATTGTACCAGCTAACTTTTCGGCGTTGATACCAACAAACCCCATTTTCATATATAATATATGGATGAAAGTAGTAGTAAGTATGATCCTAATTTTTATTCAATGTGCCTCAAAATCCAACACATACGCCACACTGTGTGTTGGGGGACAGATAAACAAAGTACATGGAACAAGGTCTAATTACATAAATATAGTAGGTTTTTCTGATTTACTTAACACTTTCCTACGTTTGCCTTAGGTTCCCTGCCTGGCTATCTGTGACGATCGCCATCAGCAATGCAATTATAAACCGATCCTCGAACGACGAGATCCTGACAATCCTGAAAGATGTTCCCAACCCCAACCAGGAGGATGATGACGGTCCGTCTGATTTGGATTATTGTGATTCATTTAATTCTTTTGCCAGGGCTTATTTGCAAGCACTGGAGACTAAAGTAAACGCCTTCCACATTGGAAGGGAAAGTACAAGCAATATTTATCAAATCTGGAGTGATCACACTTTTGTGGAGTGATGCAGAAAAGTTTAGTCTCCATTCTCATCCAGTCCTTGGCCTCTTGAGAGTGCCTGCAGTTGTACTAGTATCTAGTGTGCTAGAATGGGTTTATAATTCAATTAACAACGGCCCGTGTTCCCTGTGATAGATGAAGGTGACAGTTTCAATCCTCTGAAGATTGATGTGTTCCTGCAGACACTGCTTCACATGGCTGCAAAGTCCTTTTAGCCACTCCTTCAGTGCTCTGGCCAAGTAAAGTGTTTATTTAATGTAATACAAAGGCGTGGCTGTAGAATTTGCTTTTTTGTGCATTACTTGCAGGTATAACTTATTTATTTTTTTACAAACAATCCCTCCCCCCCACAGATTTCACGAGGTGTTGAAAATCTTGACTGACAGCGATGAAGGGAAGCTGCACATCCTTAGGTGGTGTATGAAGCCTGGAGAAATCATCCGCAGGTAACCAAGCTGGGTGTTTTAAACATTTTGTTGAAATATAAATACATGTGAAGTCAAAAGTTGCATCTAAGTGTAGCCTACAAGAAATGAGTTATGATCTCATCTAAGATTGCAACACCATTGAATGTTTAGCTTTTTCTCTTCATCAGATGATATCTGTGTTGATTGACAAGATGATTAGAACTCAGATTGTGACTGTGCAGCGGTGGCAAACTGGATCTTCTCTCCAGACATGGCCCACGATTTCACCAGGTAACAAAGTGTAGTAGGGCATGTGTGTTCACATTGCTGCCTGATCAAATAACATGTGTACTGGTCAAGTAGGCTGTGCACTTTTTATTTGTTAAAAATAAATAATATCCTTGAATCAACTTGGTGGTTGATTCACTGAACTTTTTCCTCTTGGTGCAGGATGGTGTGTCAGTCTTTTTTTTTTTTTGGTCTTGAAAAAATGACATTTCTGAAACTATTGGTCAAATATTTGTCAACTGATAGTTTGATATACCCTTACTATATAATTATTAGGTTCTTCTCTACAGATCTTTTTATACTTTATACTTAGCCAGTCAATGTTTCTCTAACATTGGGGAAAAAGTCTAAGATTTTAAATTTACCTCCATAAGCAGTCATTTTTCTCTTTGTATCCGATTGTGTGTGTTGCAAGAAACTGAGCCTTTTTGTCTAACTTTACAAAACAGCTGCCATCCGTGTCAAAGCCTCCTATCTGAGACCTCATATTGTGTGATCCCTCAAAGAGAACGTATGTGTTACCTATAATGTGTTCTGGTATGGAATGTATTATATACAGTAGTCCCTCGCTAAACCAGGTTGTCCAGAGTATTAAGGTGTCCGGTTTACTAAATATTTAATTAAACACACACAATTGTACAGCTCAGTTTATTTTAAATGTATAAATCATTGAGCTGAAAAGGGTACTCCATATACATTAAATTATATAAATCTCTACAGTAGGCATATACAGTATAGTAGTATCTAGTACACATTTTACATTAGCCTATAGGCTACCAGTACCACAATAAATCCTGCTGCTGCTGCATTGTGCACATTACTGTACAATGCGGACATAAGTCCATCAGTATTTCTGAAAACTTCTCTTTATCAACTGTTCGATTGCAGTTAGTTTAAACTTTGTAGAGTGAGTTTATATACCCTCAACTGTTCTTAATTTTAGCGGTTTAGTAGGATACTTGTACCTTCCATTTTTTTTTTCGTCCTGTCAAATGTCAGTATAACAAATTTGTTCTTTGTTTTGTTTTTTGTTTCTCCCCAATTCAGTTGTTATTGGGTGACATGGCACAATCAAATGTACAGCATAATGGTGTCTATTAGCGAGGGGCTACTGTATTGGTAAAAACTGCCAAAAATAATAGGTTCAGCTTCCCCATGCTAGTTGATTTGAGCACAAACTTTAAACAAGGTGTTGTGCTATTTTAATAGCTACTAGCCATTGACCTCCTAATCTGTTTTTCATGCAGGTTTTATGTTTGGGAAATCCTGCACTCCACTGTTCGTAAAATGAACAAACATGTGCAGAAGATACAGAAAGAGCTGGAGACTGCCAAGGAGAAACTGGAAAAACAACACAGCAGAAGGGTAAAAGACAAAAGCCTTATTTTCGTGCGGTTTGCCAAGCGTTTTTTAGTAGTTGTGTTTGGTAGTTTCTGTCTTTCAGGTGGTTGGTCTTGTGTAGATCACTCTTGAATTACAGGTCATAGGGCAGCAGTGCGGAGTAGTGGTTAGGGCTCTGGACTCTTGACCGGAGGGTCGTGGGTTCAATCATAGGTGGGGGGACACTGCTGCTGTACCCTTGAGCAAGGTACTTTACCTAGATTGCTCCAGTAAAAACCCAACTGTATAAATGGGTAATTGTATGTAAAAAATAATAATAATAATAATAATAATAATGTGACATCTTGTAACAATTGTAAGTTGCCCTGGATAAGGGTGTCTGCTAAGAAATAAATAATAATAATAATAATCTTGTGTCTTGTTCCTTTCAGAAGGACAGTGGTGACGAGGAGGAGGACAAGAACAGTGATGAAGAGGATGGGCCGTTGGAAGAACAAATTGAACGTCTGCAGGAGAAAGTGGAGTCTGCTCAGAGTGAACAGAAAAACCTTTTCCTGGTCATCTTCCAGGTAGGATGATTGTTTTTCTTGGTGAGGGGGTGGTTAATTGTCAGTTTTTTACTGCCAGCTTGTTTTGTTTGTATTAAAGCACAGACGAACACAACGTTGGATGTATTGTAGAGGTGCTATCGGCACCCTAATTTTGAATCCGATTATCGTATAGATATTTATCAACGATAATAGATGCATTGATGTTTTATTTTTCAAAATAAACAAATGTTAGTTTTTTTTTTAACAGATCTAAGAACTAAATACCGTTGTGCATCATAGTTCAACAAAAAGGCACGACTTGCATTCAAATTAGATCACTTCCGATTATAAAAAAAGAAATACAAAGGACTTCCGTTTAACAACTGAAAAGAATGCGTCCACATCAGATTAACATTGTAATAATAATAAATACTATGTTTTAACAGAAGTAGTTTCTGAACTATGGTTGTTCAATACTGTTTAGGTTTTATGACCAAAAGCAAAGCATTTGAATTACCTGACTAATGTAACTATCGTACTAATTTCAGCTACGTTTTGAAACAAAAGGTATTTGGTAGATTTAATAGATAAAAAAAAAAGTGTTGCCTTTAATTTTTAAATAAAAAAACATGAATATTTGGCCTACTTCTGATTTGTCTTTTCCAACGCGTAATGTAGGCTTGAAGTGTGTATCCTAGCAACGCGCTAATCTACCGTACTAGCACCAGAAGCAGCACACTCACACTCAAGGTTTTAATGCAAACCGGCAACAGGAGACTTAAAACTGGGTACTAATTCGATGCATCGATTCACCAAAATGTAATCGAAGCTCAGTAAAATTTAAGGACAGATTATCAAAAATCGATGCATTGATTAATTGTTGCACATGTGTTGTGTTGAAGGAATGTCTTTTTTTTTTTTAATTGGCATCTTGTCACAAACCTCTTGTTTTATTTGTATTATATTCAATAATATTAGAGACAAGTTAGTTAGCACCAAGTACGTAATGTGTATGGATCTTTTCTCCTCGGATAAACCTTGATTTTTCAAGTTAAGAACCCATTAATTACCCATCACATGTGGATCATTTACTGAAACTTCAGTGGCACTTAAATGGGTACCAAGATGACAAGTTTGTTTTTTATTATTCCTTTGCTAAAGTCGTGTTGTTTTTTGTTGTTGTTTTGTTCCTTTCACAGCGCTTTATCATGATGCTCACAGAGCACTTGGTGCGTTGTGAAACCGGAGGGGTTGACTTCAACACACCCTGGTACAAGAACTGCATTGAGAGGCTGCAGCAGATCTTCCTAATGGTACTTCAGCCATCCTATTCTATTTGTAATCCAGGGCTTCAAAGCTTGCTTCATTTTTATTTTGTATGCATGTAGTGAACAAAATTAACCCTTTAAACTTATAATTTAATTGTGTGTTTTTTTTTTTTTTAATAACTATTCTGTGTTGCTAAGACATTGCTCCCCATTTAGTAAGCAATATACTTAACCCCAGTAACAAAGCTAACAAGTAACCTATCCTATGAATCCAGAGACCGCCTGAGTTTGATTAGGGAATGTAAAGCTGAAACGTGTGTGGTTAAATATTCCTTATTCTATAGACTGCTGGTTACCCTCCAGACAAAGTTAATGTACAGTATGCTTAGATTTCTGTGTTCATTGTTTATCTGGATGTATATCTTTGATGGATGTTAACTGTCACAGTATAGAAAAATAAGACTTTCTTCCTAAAACACTAAAATGAAACCCTGATGAATTGCTTCGAGTTCTTGATGGAATCCTTGTTTTACCTACAGCATCACCAGACTATCCAGCAGTACATGGTCACATTGGAGAACCTGCTCTTCACAGCTGAGCTTGACCACCACATCCTAACCGTCTACCGGCAGTTCTGCGCTCTGCAGATGTAAAGAGCATTTTCACGATGACAGGAGCCTGGAGATTGAAGGGTGTCTTGTGTGAACAGAGACTTGGCATTTCTTGCATCAAGATTCCCATTTGAGAGGAGCCTTTTTATAATGTTTTTATTTTTATTTTTCATTCAGGGTCATATGTCATTTGCAGACCCTTTCTAGTTGTGTTTGGTTTTAAATAAGAAAACGAATGGGCGGCATTAAATGAGCAAGGCTGTAGTTGAAAGGAACAATGTGGACATTTTTATATTTTTGGGGGATGGATGGGGAGGGGAGGCTGTGTTGATTCTCTACAATGTTTTTTGGTGTTTTACTTTATTTTGATGGTGGAGAACCTCCAAGAACTGATCTATTGATGTTTGCTAGACTCCATAGTTTTAACTTTTGAACTTATTCAACTACAAGTAGCTAATTATTGTCTTTTGCGTGCATTCAAAAATATGTACTTGCTCTGAAGTTGGATACGATATTGATGCTAAAACAATCTGGCCAACCTGGAAGGAATTTAGAACAACCAACTATTATTTTAATACATAATATACTGTACAATCTGCGGAATGCCTGAATATGTGAGTGTATAACAGTAGCATTATACAGAGTGCAGGAAGCATGGCCTATACTTTTAACAAAAATTCTTAGTTTACATAAACCTGAAAAGTGATTCTGTAAGGAGTGAACAATTGGATGAAATACACTGGAATCTGTTGCCTTTTTTTACAGTTGTGTGTCTTTCTATTAGTTTTTTTTTTTTAGTTCAGGGTGGGTTGGGGGATTTGCATAATTGAACTTTGCCTTTTTAAAGCAACATTGTTATTACTGCTACACTATACTGTTTCACTGCAAGCCATTACAAAAAAAAAGGTAAATGGAAGCGCTCAGTAATGTTCATTCAGCCATTTGTTTGCTTCTTTTCCAGACACTTGATGAAGATGTTTTACAGCATGTCTCCATGGTTGTGTAGTGTTATGACTAACAATGTTGTGTGTACTTCATTGCCTTTCACATATTGTGTATCCTGTATGGCTCCTACGTCAGTCATTTCTTCCCCAGCACACCACCTCTACTTTCAACCAAACTCATTACAGAGTTAGTGGCATATATCTTGCCAAATGATTATTCAAAAAAGCACCTGTTTAAAGCCTGATACAATACAGACTTTGATATTTGTTAAGTATTTGTTAAGGGGCAAATATGGTTTTGATATTGCTGTCACATTTAATGTTGTGACTTTTGAAGATAAGATGACACCACCCATCTTGAAAAGATTGCTTTCAGATATAGTTATGCTCAATGAAGTTATTTATTTATTGTGTAAGCTGAGGGAAATCAGCCAGAAGCAAATTACCATTTTGAGGGAGATTTATTTTTGTGCCTAGTTGCATCATTCAGATGTGTATATGATTTTCTCTCATTGTATTATACACCACATTTCTTATACTATATGCTCTAGTCATATTTAAAAGAATGAATATATACTTCTCATATGCTGATTTTAGATACTTCACTTTTTATACTACTTGTTTTCCAAAAGTACATTTCTTGGTTTACAAACCATTCTATCTGTGGTCTTCATTCCCCTTTACAATGCACAAAACACCAGTGTGTTGTCTGGAAAACCACATATTCAATTGTTATGAAACTTGGTACTGTATTCACATTATTATTATTATTAATTTCTTAGCAGACGCCCTTAGCCAGGGCGACTTACAATTGTTACAAGATATCACATTATTTTTACATACAAGTACCCATTTATACAGCTGGGTTTTTACTGGAGCAATCTATGTAAAGTACCTTGCTCAAGGCTACAGCAGCAGTGGTCCCCCCCGACCCTCTGGTCAAGAGTCCAGAGCCCTAACCACTACTCCACACTGCTGAGAGATTCTGAGTATATGTGGAGCTATGGAAAGTGTGTGTGTTACTGAACTTTCAAATCCTAGTTTAAAGCAAGAAACAATATTACATTCCACTTACTATTTATAGGTTTAATGATATTTTAAATGAGCAATCAAGACTTTCTCTGTTATGATATTAAATGAGCATCAAGACTTTCTCTGTTACATGGCATTTTTTGACAATTACATATAGTAAGGAAATTGCTTACTCGTACAGTACTCTTAGTCAGGTGCAGAAGGCAATATGCTTACTCATAAAAGCCCAGACATCCTCAAATTGTTAAACTATAGTGGTACTCATTGATTTAAAATGATTACACAGTAATTAAGCTGCCATATAAAATCAATAGCCAGAAAAAATAGGTCATTATTTCCATCTGTGAAGAATTCATGTTTGAGAAAACACTCATAGGAAATGGCAACAGCAGGATCAAAAAATATGTATACTAACATCCACAATTAGAGAAATAATCAGGAAGTACCACAGAACAATGAAGCTAAAACGTGGACGTCCGAAAAAAATTACGGGTACAGCAGGTAGGAGAATTATCCGACCACCTAAACAAACAAACCACAAAAAAATAGCCAAGGACTAAAGGAAGTTTTAGAAGCATCAAGCATATAGTGCACGAAAGGACTGTATAAAGACACCTGAACACAAGACTTGTATGCACATAGACCACGCTGCATGAAGAAACCTTGTACCTACAGTTACATGGAGGTGGGCCAACCATGATACAGAGGTGTTTTAGCAGTTCAGGGACTGGAGACATTCACATGATTGAATGCAGTCAAAAATATTCTCTACAAAGGATGCCCGTAGGCTGATTGCCAAACGGTTATCTTCTGAAACCCAAAGCATATGGCTAAAACGAAGATAACAATTCTGGAATGGCCTATGTTCGCAATCACCAGACCTCAAATCCAGGAACTGCTTTGGACTGATCTGAAAAAAGCTGTAGCCAAGCATCGTGTATCCAATCTATCTGTTTAAGGAAATATGCAAGACAGAATGGGCCCAGATTACCAACTCAATATGTAACATACTGGTTAAGAATTATCATAACGTTTGAAAGCTGTAATAAAAGCAAAAGGAGGACACGACAATACTAAAGCAGGGGTGCCAATAATTTGTCACAAACTAAAACTTAAATGTTTTTTTGATAAAGAGTATATAATGTTAAATTACTAGAGGTTGTGTATTTTACTTTTTGTTTTACACAAAAAAGATACAATGTCAAAAATACATAGCTGAAAGGCCTGTGTTAAAATAAGTAGGCTTCCATTTAGATGTACTGTAGTTGGTTATGTTTGTACAGTATATTTTCAACATTAAAGTATTAAATTCACAACGATATGATTCTGAAAATATCACTTGCCAAAAGAGACGACTGTGGACATGTGCTGTAATACAGTGTAAAAGGCAATGCAATTTAGAAAAAAAGATAAAAAAAATAAACAAAACACCAGTTTCCAGAATAAAAACAGTATCCAAACTCTGTATTCAAAATTGCAGAATATAGTGCTCGATAAGTCCCAATGTCACAGTTCACTTGCGAGATTTTGACATACGAGAAAATAATTTAGTTATAACATTGAAGATTTGTAACATTGTATCAGAAAACTGGTGACGGAGTCGGAAATAGTGTGTGACGGGTAAGTGCATTAATTTGTTGCATATATACAGACGTGCTCAAATTTGTTGGTACCCTTACAGCTCATTGAAATAATGCTTCATTCCTCCTGAAAAGTGATGAAATTAAAAGCTATTTTATCATGTATACTTGCATGCCATTGGTATGTCATAGAATAAAGCAAAGAAGCTGTGAAAAGAGATGAATTATTGCTTATTCTACAAAGATATTCTAAAATGGCTGGACACATTGTTGGTACCCCCTTAGAAAAGATAATAAATAATTGGATTATAGTGATATTTCAAACTAATTAGTTTCTTTAATTAGTATCACACATGTCTCCAATCTTGTAATCAGTCATTCAGCCTATTTAAATGGAGAAAAGTAGTCACTGTGCTGTTTGGTATCATTGTGTGCACCACACTGAACATGGACCAGAGAAAGCAAAGGAGAGAGTTGTCTGAGGAGATCAGAAAGAAAATAATAGACAAGCATGGTAAAGGTAAAGGCTACAAGACCATCTCCAAGCAGCTTGATGTTCCTGTGACAACAGTTGCAAATATATTAAGAAGTTTAAGGTCCATGGAACTGTAGCCAACCTCCCTGGGCGCGGCCGCAAGAGGAAAATCGACCCCAGATTGAACAGAAGGATAGTGCGAATGGTAGAAAAAGAACCAAGGATAACTGCCAAAGAGATACAAGCTGAACTCCAAGGTGAAGGTACGTCAGTTTGTGATCGCACCATCCGTCGCTTTTTGAGCGAAAGTGGGCTCCATGGAAGAAGACCCAGGAGGACTCCACTTTGAAAGAAAAACATAAAAAAGCCAGACTGGAATTTGCTAAAATGCATATTGACAAGCCACAATCCTTCTGGGAGAATGTCCTTTGGACAGATGAGTCAAAACTGGAGCTTTTTGACAAGTCACATCAGCTCTATGTTCACAGACGAAAAAATGAAGCTTTCAAAGAAAACAACACCATACCTACAGTGAAACATGGAGGAGGCTCGGTTATGTTTTGGGGCTGCTTTGCTGCGCCTGGCACAGGGTGCCTTGAATCTGTGCAGGGCACAATGAAATCTCAAGACTATCAAGGCATTCTGGAGCGAAACGTACTGCCCAGTGTCAGAAAGCTCTGTCTCAGTCGCAGGTCATGGGTCCTCCAACAGGATAATGACCCAAAACACACTAAAAGCACCCAAGAATGGATAAGAACAAAACATTGGACTATTCTGAAGTGGCCTTCGATGAGTCCTGATCTGAATTCTATCGAACATCTATGGAAAGAGCTGAAACTTGCAGTCTGGAGAAGACACCCATCAAACCTGAGACAGCTGGAGCAGTTTGCTCAGGAAAAGTGGGCCAAACTACCTGTTAACAGGTGCAGAAGTCTCATTGAGAGCTACAGAAAACGTTTGATTGCAGTGATTGCCTCTAAAGGTGTGCAACAAATATTAGGTTAGCGGTCCCATCATTTTTGTCCATACCATTTCATTTGTTTTATTATTTACAATATTATGTTGAATAAAAAATCAAAAGCAAAGTCTGATTTCTATGAAATATTGAATAAACAATGGTGGATGCCAATTACTTTTGTCAGTTTCAAGTTATTTCAGAGAAAATTGTGCATTCTTCGTTTTTTGTGGAGGGGTACCAACAAATTTGAGCACGTCTGTGTATATATAATATATATATATATATATATATATATATATAATGGTGATTGATTTGTTTCTTAATACAAGGACGGTAAAATGCGACTGACGTGTATCTGAGTGTGGTATATCCGAGTGCTGACTGTTCTATACAATACAATAGACAAATAGTTAAATAACTAATGGTGACAGCCATATATTCCCTTCCTGCCCTGGGTGGACTGCAGGGATATGATTTTTTTAGGAATGTTCTTTAGAAGAGTGTTTATAAACATTTTTAGTTTAAACTTGTTTTGAACATTTTGAATAAACATATAATCCTCTCTTCAACTTCAAAATATTTCATGAACTGCAAACCTAATTATTCAAAACTAGGGTGAAAAAACCCCCAGCATAAACAAAATGTCCCTTGTAACTGACCTTTGGTCAATAGAAACACTGTGACTGTGTCACTTCAGGAATTTTACCCAAACAAATAGATTTGGACACATATAAAAGGCCCTCATTCCAATCTAAAACAATAAATGAGAATTTTTATAGCACAAAAATAAATAGAGAGCTATGTGAAGAAAAACATAATGTATCAAGGTGAACTGTGCACTGTATATCAAACATTCCATGCAAGTGTTTTCTTGATTGTGTGAAAACAGCACCTGTATCACAGGCTCACCTGTGCGGTTCCCACCAGTGACAATGGAAAGAAAAAAATAAAATAAATAAACTTGCTAAATTTATTGTCATTTCTTATCACCCAGACAAGTATAAAAGAAGGGACCAATAAGCTGTAGTACCACATTCCAAGTTGAGGATCTGGAACTTTTACACCTTCAACAATGCTGAGGCTCCTGGTGTTGACTATCTGTCCTGTCTTGGTAAGAACACCACACTGAGTGGTACTTTTTGAGTGTCAATTATATAGTAAATTCATGTCTGGCAGGTTATTTGTTTTAATGAATTTAATTAAATGCTGTTTAATAAATAAGATCATAGATGGCAAGGAGTGTATTATTATTACACTATATTATATTTTCATCATGGGGATCTGAGAGAAAAAAAACAATAAAAAAACAGGTCTGGTATGTGAATCCTCTTCATATCCAGATGGAACTATGTGGCATTCTACCACATAGTTATAACAGCTCGTTCTGTTATAATGTAATGTACTTTACTTGTAAATGAACCATTATGTTGTAATTATTTTCTGGTTATTTAAATTAACATTTACAGTGCTGTTATTTCTTTCTGTTTCCATTCCAAAGGACATACAGCCGAGTCTGATCACAAGCCTGAATTTCTGGAGCGCTTGGAAGGACAAGAAGGACGAGTTGTTGGTGGGGACGAGGCAACACCCAACTCCTGGCCGTGGCAGGTAAGCTTTCCAGTTAACTGGCAGTGTTGTGTGATATACTGCCATGGCAGACTATGTCCCCTGTCAGTGAGATGAGTTAAAAGATCTATAATCATCAATGCATACGAGCCAGGTTATTTTGCACAGTGGTTAAGACACTGACTTGTGGTGAGCGGGGTCGCAGGTTCATGTCCAGCCTCTGTTCAGTTACACCAACACGTCATCACACCACCTAAACACAGGAGAATTGCATTCATTCATTCATTCATTCATTTAGAAAAACAAAAACTGGGAAAAAATAGTTCATTCTGAAAAACAGGCTTATTTCAAATTCAAGACAGTGATGAAATTCAATATCTTTACAGGTATTATTTTGCACAATAATTAATATATATATATTTTTTTAAACCTTAAGTAGAACCCATTGCTCTCTTTTAAAAACATTCGTCCCTATTCACAAACCGATTTGGTTTTAAAAAAACAATTTGCTTTGCAGTTTGTGAAACCCTTTTCAGCTGTTCCAGAAAGGGTTTATTCTTATATTAACCTAAGGGAATGCTTATAAACACATTTCAGAAAAACATTCATTAAAACAACCATGAACCTTTTATGAACAGGGCCCAGTGTACGCACAGTACATTTCCCAAGTACTTGATAGCAAACGTCCAATGTCGAAAGTTTTATAATTGTTCTGGGCGAGGGGCTTCCAAGATGTAGCTTCATGATTAGCTCAGCCAGTCAGAGGCCCAGGACTCACTGAAGGGTGTTTCCTCTCAGATCTCGCTGCAGTATAACTCTGGAGGAAGCTATTACCACACCTGCGGAGGCACCCTGATAAGAGGCGCTGGGTGATGACGGCCGCTCACTGCGTCGACAGGTAACACTGCAATTCTTTTTATTCAAATCTCCCTCTAAAATGCTCATTTAATGCACAAATGTAGAGTAGCAGACTATGATTAAGCACGGAGACCAATTAGTATTCAATTTAAAAGTTGAGTTAGATATCACAGCAATTGTTCATGCATATATATGTCAAACCATATAGCCTCAATGACATATTGATATATACAATTGCGAATGCGTCAAAATATACAGGCCTATATACAGGCCTATACTTGAAGTTGTTTCTTAATGTCTTCAAGCACCAGGGCAGCAATATTTAAATATGTTGAGTACTACTTATATGTAATAATCACATTGAAAGGGAATATATTTGATCTCAGACAGGAAAAATCTGAAAAGCTGAATAATGTCATTGATTTATAATCCTGGAAAGATTAAACAATTTAATATTGGCATAGGGCTAGATCCTCAGATCATCATGGGAGTAAATAGCTTTGAGAATCTTGCACTTAAGCTTTTTTTCTTTTTAATAATCAAAAGCAAACCCCTCCAGAAAATTTATTTTATTGTTTTATACAACAATCTTACTCAGCCTTCTTACCCCTGCTCAATCCATACCCCTTGACGTTTCCATGGCTACCCCCCGCCTCCCTCTCCCCATTGTCTATTTCCAGTCCCCTTACCTTTCTCCTTTTCTCTCCCTCTATTTTCAGGGGGATGACCCTGCGTGTGGTGGTGGGAGATCACAAGCTGTCTGTGCATGAAGGGACCGAGCAGTACATTGCTGTGCAGCAGGTTGTCATCCACCCATACTGGAACAACAACAACATTGCTGCTGGGTCAGTCTCACTACAGCACAACGCATTTTACATATTTATTTAAAAATCCTCTAGCTAGGATAAAGTCTCATTTCCAAGAGGGTCCCAGATACAACAAAAGACAAACACCCAGTTGTAATAATAATCGTCCTTACATACGGTAGACATACAGTACATACAGTAGGACTATCATACAAAACAAAGAGAAATAATAATAAAAAAAACAGTCACGACAGCTGCAGCAATAACCAGTAAAGGTGGCAACTAACAGAATATCTTTAAAATGCAAAAATCTTCATCTTAAAGATCCAGTATCAAAGTTTAACCTTCATAGTGTTGTACATGCATTATTGTTCAGTTATAAATTATTTTACCTTACCTGAAAAAGCTTTCGCGCTGTGCCTTGCTGTTCTCTCGTTTTCGCATTTCGGAGAGACTTGCCTCCTGCTGGGATACCTTTGTGCATTTTCAGTTTAGTTCCCTGAACTTAAAAAAATACCAACAAAGACTTCAGCAATCAAGATTTACGTGCTCATCACAATAGATGTATTCTGTCATACAAATACTGTCAGTGGAGGCGAATGACACTTGAGTTCGATTTTTTTTCTAAAATTACAGGTAATGATATGTTCTTAGAATCAAGTTTGTTATAAACATTTGCAAATATTTAATAAGAGATGTGTTTTCAATTCCTGTGGTCCTGGCCATATTCGAGAATAAAAAGATAAATATAGGCAAAATGAAATATAAACAAGAATGTCTAGTCTACATGAGCACTAGTCAAAGCGACAGTTATTATAATGTTATAGTCCTAATAATAATAACAATACACATTTATAAAAAAAAATAAATTAAAAAAAAGAAAAGTGAAATGCTGTTCTGTTTATTTCCTGCTGCCACAACATACAAAAATATACTTTTTGGTTGATATTTTAATAATTCAAATAGGTGTTTCTAAGTCTTATTATTATTATTATTATTATTATTACAGTAGCTTACCATAACATAAAAAATGAACGAATGAATGAATTGAATGAATGAATAAAATGCCAACCAAAATGCCATTATTCAGACTACTCAGGCCTCTGGTTAGAAACTAACCTCAGCTCACAACCAGAGTGGGTCTTGGTATTTCATTTACTATATAAAATTACTGCGCAGTAGGTATTTTACAAAAATGTTAACATCACGTTTCAATGATGTCTTAAAATGATAGATAATTTAGTTAATTCATCCCAGATAAAACTGTTGCACGTGATGTCAGGCAGACTGTATCCTAGCAACCTGAGCAGCTACTGTCCGTAAAAGTTAGCTATGGGGAAATTTCCAGTGAGAATAATGGGTGCATCGATTTACTTTTATCTTGGTACACCTTCTACTACTTGACTGAAAAGAATGAAGATGCTGATTTTGGGACTGCAGCCAAAATTGTAAACATACCACCAAGCTTTAGGAAAGATCGAAGTTACCTGAAGCAGTTCATAATGCCAAAAAAGTACTGAAAGTTATTTCAAGCGGTCCAGGAAGATAGGAAACAGTAAGGTCAAATTCATCTTGCAGGTATTGGTATAATTTATATAGACGTGATACTATAAATCAAATAAATATAAATTCATTCTTTTAGCCCATGTTAATATATCTCTTAGCTGAACTATGCCCCTTTTGTTTAACTACATAGCATCTGAGTCATTTAAACATACTATATTCGTCGTACTACTAAAATCACTTTTGCTTGGGGGTCATACCGATTGATGACGAAGACCAAGTTTTAAAGCGTGACAACAGTACCCTCTAGTGGCTGTTGCTGGCTATCCAGTGTTTCCTATGGCCTACATTGGCATGTCCCGTGTTGTCTGTATCGCAGCATTGTATTTGTAAACACATTTTCCACTATTTTGACATTGTTAATCACACATCATGGGTCATAAAACATAAATCGAGTAAAACCTGAAAAAAGTAATACCCAAGTTGATTTACCTACTACGATGTGTGAATAAAAATATCAAAACAATTTGGATTATGTGGAAAAATATCCAAACTATCAGGATTATGTTGAAAAATATAATGTTGCGATATGGACAACACAGGATACAGCAGGGTAAAGTCATGTGTTTCTTGTGAACACTGCAGGGGGTTCTGTAACACTTTAATGCTGTAGGTCAATCTATCTGTAAGTCTTCCTCATGTACTCTTTTCTGCATGCAGCTATGACATTGCATTGCTGAAGCTGTCTCAAGATGCTGTACTGAACTCTTACGTCCAGCTGGGGGAGCTAGCTAGCGAGGGCCAGATTCTTCCCCACAACAACAACTGCTACATCTCCGGCTGGGGCTACACACAATGTAAGTGCTTTTGCTGCCTTGAGCTGAACATTATTTCATTCATTTATATTAACACAGCGTTCTCATAACAAGTCCCTTATACCTTTTCTGTACACGCATGGGCATAAGACTTATTCCATTGCAGAAGAGTTTTGAGCTTAATTAAGTTTTTTCCTTTCTATGGTTTACGTAAACCCAGAACATAAATCTTTATTTTATATAGCTCCTTTCATAGTGGACCACCATCACAAAGCGCTTTACAAGATGCAGTAACAACAAGAAAATACATAATACTTTAAATACAGACAAATGCATAATACATGATATACAGTAAAAAAAAACAATGCATAATACATTAAATACAGTGGAAAGTGCATAATACATGAAATAGTAGCAGCAACACAGCAGCTAATAGCAGATATCAAGCTTAAAGAGCATGGAAACAAGAGAGAACAGGTGGGTCTTGAGAGTTGATTTAAAGCAAGCAACGGTGGGAGCATCACGCACCAATGCTGGGAGAGAGTTCCAAAGAGTCTGAGCCATGAAGCTAAACGAGCGTTCTCCAAGTGTGGTGCATTTTTGCTTGGGGATAACAAGCAGGCCAGAGTCGGAGGACCTCAGCTTGCAGGCAGGGACATAGCGGGTCAGCAGGTTGAGGAGGTACTTGGGACCTGTGTGAACTTTACAGGTAGCCAGTGCAGCTGGGCAAGACGGGGGGTGATGTGATCACGTTTTTTACATCTGGTAAGGATCCTGGCAGCGGCATTCTGGACTAGCTGCAGTCAGTTTATGGTGCGTACTGGGAGACCACCATATAGAGAGTTTCAGTAGTCGAGAGGAGACAAATGCATGACAAAGTATCTCCGCATCCGGGAGGGAAAGGTAGGGACGGGCTTTGGAGATGTTTCGAAGCTGGTAGAAGGAAGATTTGACCACGGAAGAGATGTGGACATCAAAGGAGAGGTTGCTGTCAAGAAGTACACCAAGGCTTCATACTGTGGGGCAAGGCAGCAGCAGACAGTTTCCGAGGTTCAGGGCAGCTATATTTAGATTTTTAAGTTGAGTTTTAGATCCTACTAAAAGGAGTTCAGGTTTGCTAGTGTTCAGCTGAAGAAAACTGGCAGACGTCCAGGCCTCGATGTCTTGAATGCAAGTCAAGAGCCGGACCATGGCAGAGGGGCTACCAGGGTCGAGTTTGAAGTAGAGCTGGGTGTCGTCAGCATAGGATTGAAACATGAAGCTGTGTTGGCGGATGAGGTAACCCAAGGGAAGCATGTAGATAGTGAAGAGAAGGGGCCCAAGAACAGATCCTTGGGGGACACCACAAGTGACTGGGTTTGCCACACCACTGCGTCCAGCATAGAAAACAGACTGCGTGCGTCCGGATAAGTAAGAGGAAATCCAGGAGAGACAGGTTCCAGAGATTCCATACTTCTGAAGGCACAGTCAAGAAGAATGCCATGGTGTCAAAAGCGGCCGTTAGGTCAAGGAGGACAAGCACAGAGGGAGCACCAGCATCAGCATTGAGCAGGAGATCATTCACAATCTGGAGCAGAGCAGTTTCAGTACTGTTTTATCAGCTGACTGGCTATAGCCCATTCAAGAGTTTTTGAGAGAAAAGTGAGATTGGAGATGGGCCAGAAATTAGCTAAGTCAGCCGGGTCAAGGGAGGGTTTTTTGAGTATCGGCGTAACTCGCACTCAAGCTTGCGGCAGGCAGACTTAAGCACTCGAAGTTCGAGGGTGTACCATGGGCAGTTTCAATCTTTCTTGACGGTTCTGGTTGTAAGCGGGGCAACAGTGTCAATGATATGAGTAAGGGTGGCGTTGTAGAGGGTCAATCAACTTAGGACGGGAGAGTACCAGTTAGAGGGGACGCAGAGACCACATTCTGAGAGTTTCAGAGGATTCAGCAGATTCTTGGGACAACAGCATCAGTAGCGGAGGAAGGAGCAGGGAGATTAATATTAGCAGAGATTAGACAACAGCATCAGTAGCGGAGGAAGGAGCAGGGAGATTAATATTGGCAGTGATTAAGAAATGGTCGGAGAGAGAGCTATCTATATATAATATACTATGGTGCTTCCAGTGGAATCATTATGAATCTACAATGTTCCAAAATAATTAATTATAATTTGTTAGTTAGTATCTGTATAACAAGAAAATCAGTATTCAAATATCACACCAGTGAAAGTTCATGTGAATTTATTTATTGCCCTTATTTTAAGTTGTTTCAGATCCATCTAAAAAGGCATTTTTTCCCTCCTTCCAGCGAACGGGCAGGTTTCTCCTGTGCTGCGGCAGGCCTACCTCCCAGTGGTAGACTATAATACCTGCTCCAGTGCTTACTGGTGGGGCTCCACTGTAAAAACCAGCATGGTGTGCGCCGGGGGAGACGGAGTGCGCTCGGGCTGCCAGGTGAGAATCCTGCATTCTAACAGCTGCTTCCAGTACCCAGGACTTTAACTGCATTCTGTCTGGTACACAATCACTTAAGAGTTTTGTCAGAACAAAATCACTAGTTGCACATTTTTTCTGAATAGAAAAAAGACAATTAACAATTATAAAGCGATTCTCAAACTTTCTTCCATACCCTGAATGTAATGTCTGAGTTGTTTATTTTTGTTATGATGATTACATTTAGTGACCTCTTAGCTAAAGGCAACCTCCAAATTGGTTTCTGTAAGTGTTGTGTGTCTTGTTTTGTCTGCAATGTGCTGTGCCTGTACTGTATCTGCTCCAGGCCAAACCATCTGCTCTCTCCTGCAGGGGGATTCCGGTGGCCCCTTGAACTGCGTAGTAAATGGAAGGTACTATGTCCATGGTGTGACCAGCTTTGTCTCATCCAGAGGCTGCAATGAGAAAATGAAGCCAACAGTCTTCACACGAGTCTCGGCTTACATCAGCTGGATGAACGAGGTGAGAAACAATGGAGTGGAGGGAGGTGGCTTGGTATCTTTTATTTCTATTTATACTTCAGTTCTTGGAGAAAAGTTGGAGCCTTATTATCACTCTAACTAGCACTAGAACAAACACCATTGGTTGCCTACAGCATAAAATGTAAGAAACCAAATAGAGTAGACTAGTGTTCCTGGCTATTGTCTCCCTCAGTGTAATGAGTTTGACTGTTTTCTGGAGAAGGTTTAGCTGAAGAGTTTGTCTACTTGATTAGGGGGTAGATTTGGTCTATTTGCAGTAATGAATAAATACTGTTCGATCCAGTGAGCGTTTTGTCTGACCACCTCTTTTTTTATATTCTCCAGATCATGGCCAGGAACTAAACTACAGTGCTGCAGCCCACGGTCCCTGTGAGAGATACTAGAACAAATTGTCCATGGGTCTCAATGTGTGTTTAATCAAAATAAAATAAAAAATCATTTATTTAGCACTAAGCCTTTGCTATTCTACCTTCATGGACAATGACCCAGATATTCGAAGCAATGTACAGTCCCCTCGCAAAATTAGTGCCTCACAAAAAATTAGTGGTTTTGCACAAAAATGTATATTTTCCAACACGACACAAAACAGTTGCGTGAAGTTGGAAAATGGCAGTATTTTGCTAAATTCGCAAATGTGTTTGTGCCTCGCAAAACCACCTGCGCATATTCAATACCAATATAGCAGAAATGCACAAGAGCTACACGTGAATGCGCAGAATTGGAATACTACACGACAATGGATTGTTAAAAATACATAGGTGTACAGTACATACCAATATTCCTCAGACGAGTCTACACTGAAGTGTAACCTCCACATGGAATGCAGAATCAAAGCTCAACATACATCGGTAACACTGGCAGCACCAAAGTTGCATGCCCACCCCCACAAATATATAAATAAGCTACTAAATGGAGAAATGAAACAATGGAACACAGGGTAGTGTAGGCTATTCAACATATAACAAATAAAAATATATTGTAGTGACTTGCTAACTGGATAAGTGTCAACATGAAGGACGGACAAAATATCTCTGTAGCATCAAACTCCACTCTTTATTTTACAGAAATGCACCTGTCAGCCGGTGTTCTGAGTAGCTCCGACCCGTGCTCCTTATATTATACATACACATATTTACAGAAGTGGGGACTGTAAAACAAACCCACAATGCTGAAAGCACTACTCTATTTGGAAGCCCTGAAAACGGAAATCTCAGCATGGAGCCGGCCAAGAACACTGCCTGTGGATGCAGCCAGCACATGTGTATCCCTTATACTCCTGCTGAAAGCCCCTTCCAACTTGCTTGACAAACCTGGGGGGCAATTAATTCAACTTAAATAAAATGGGCTGAACAGGCAGTGGAATAAGAAAGGAGCACCTTTTGTACATTAACTTTACATTCAAAACGCCGACAAAATGTACCAATACAGTAATCAGTAGCCTAGCCTACTACTGTATAAGCAGTGTCTTTGATATTGAAATCTATGTGAATGCAGGGTAAGGGGTGCAAACATTTGCTTGATCAACCTAGGGTTGATATACTGCTGTATGTGTCTATTAAAGTAAAGCGTTCCTGCATTATACATGCAGTTGTTTAGTATCTGCTGGCTCGGTCTGTTACATACAGAGTTATTCTTTCAGCACCAAGAAAGCGTGCTCGGGAAAGTGATTAGTTTTCTTTTGGTCCGAAAGAACAATCACGATTGCAGCTTCCCTGTTTATTTTTTAAACATGTATTAACACTAGTGATGCTGCTATCACAATCATTCTTTTGAATATAAATTATATAGATGTGGACGGAACCTTGTATGATCGCTCAGCGTTTTCCATTGTTGTAGTACCTCGGAAAGCGCCTGCATTTCACTTCAGTGATTGGGTGAGAGTGCTGGCGTGATGTGCGTGGAGTTAAGGCTTGCTTTTTAAAAATTGTATTTTGTGCCTCGCAAAAATGGTTTTGTGCTTTGAGCATAATTTCGAACATGGCAGGATCTCGCAAATTGTCATCCACTCCTGCCAAATTGTGCTATGCCTACATTATATTTGTGCACAGTACAAAACGGATTGTGGCACGCAAAAAATAAGTTTTGATTATGGCACATTTTGCGCATTCACGCATAACGGCCATTTGCGATGTGCATAACCCTCTGCGCGGTGCCGAAACCTTTCAAATATCTGGGCCCATATCATAACTTCTTGAAACACATGCACATGGAAAATGCAATGAGATTCTGTCAAACTGTAAAGATAAATAATGTATTAACCCCACCAATCACAATCTCTAATCCATGAATAGTAATGTGACCTACATTTGGTACTCTCAAGGACATGTGTGGGGTTGCTTTCTACTTTTAGATTCGGTTGTTGTTACTGCTGTCTTCAGCTATGATGTCTTAACATATATTAAAAAAAAATAAAAAAATCTTCAGTACAAATGCTTATTTATTAATTGACGTATTTAACAACATTCACATACAAATATATATTTATTTTTTTAGCATCAATCTTTGTTACATATTTACATTTTTTCATAAGTTAATTCATGACCGCATGTGAAGCAAATCTTTTTATATGTATCTTCTTCAATCTCTTCCTCAGGCCCATAGTCATGCTTGTGTGAACTGGAGTCCTTTTTCCACAAGCTACTTCTCACAGCTCTGCGAAGTTCTGTTTAGGGAAGAAAGGTTCAGTTCCCCTTGTACTTTTTTGACAAACACAATGTTTCGCTTTCACTACATGTTTGAAATGCGACAGTGAAACCCATTCACCACTTCAGACACTACATAGCTATTTTAGAAATTTGGCAAGATTTCAGTGGATGGTTCCCAAAACGGGATGACTGTGGCTAATTGCATTTTGCGTGAAGTGCATTATAAATAAATGCTAGCGTTGATGTATTCTGACACAATTGAGGAAAAAATAAGTTTCATATCAGAACCAGAGAAACTAAAATGTCATTTTGTATGAAACTTGCATAACTGTCCCCCCTAAAGAAAATATCACTTTCCTTTTATTAAACCCAGAAGATAGATAAATGTGCCAAAAGAGCTCTGAAAACTTGCATAAGGATATTCTTTAGCAAGTTTTACAGATTATCAGACTGGATATACGGAGGCGCCTGTCTGTATGGCTGTATACTGCACTTAAATACTAGATCATATACTTTTGCAAGACATGGATTGTTCTAACAGTATTTACATCTGTGGAAGATGATTTATATGTCACTCCCATACCATACTTTAAGTGTATCCCATCTCATGTTTCCATAATCATACCTTTCACCTTCTTGTCGAACTGCTTCTGCTTCCGCTTGTCTCGGGTCTCCTGACGGGATTCTTTAGCTTCCTCCAGGGCGTCCTCACTGCCCCATACTTCCAGAGAGCGTTTTACAACCTACAGGTGGAAACAAAATGGGTCTGTGCACTTACCCAGGTACTGTATCTTACGGGTGGCACTGCAAAATGCAGCTTTCTGTAAAATGGTACTGTTTTATTTTATTTTGAAAAAGATGAGTAGGGTCATTCCTGTTGGTTTAATTTCTATAACTTTCTGTTGCATGTTTCAAAGTGTTCGGTGGCTACCTCTAATCAAATTGACAGTGTATTTCTTACTTGCTCTTTGCTTTGTCATACAAAAGAGTGCAAGAGAAAATACATTCTCAAAACAAGTCATTAAATCTAAATAAAAAAAATAAAATGGAAACCTTTTATTAACGCACTTAATCTGTTTATATAGAACCTGTTGTGGTTTAAAAGTTTGGAATGCTTTGTCATTGACATTCCGAGTGCAAGATCTACACGCTTCTCAGTGAAATTAAAAGTGTAGTTGGTGCTAATAGGTTCCAATTAGGAAGTGACTTATAATGTACTTCAGATACAAGAAAATCAGATACAAGACTCCAGCTCACCTGAAGCTTCAAGTAGAGTTTCATGTCACCCCAGTGGGAGTTGTGAGGGTTCTTTCTCAAGATGAATTTCAGTATGGGTTCCCTCTTGTCAAGATCACAGTCATTCAGGAGGTACTCCTGCTTGGCTTCTGTTCGGGTTATAAGCTTGTGCTTGTTCTCATTGTCCCTGAAAGGTCACAAATGCAATTGGTTGTAGCACCTTACTTCTAATGATCCTCTAGAAAATGTTTTTTTCAGTTTTATGAAAATGCTTGGGTTTATTGGATCACTTAGGGCTTAGTGCCAGGAGTCCTGCCATTAAATCCAAGTTAATCATTCATTTTAGAGCTTGAAATTCCTCATTAGCCTATAGTTTTGCTCTAGATCTTTCGGTTTTCAAACTTTATTTTTACCTAGTGAGGCACGCTTTATCTGTCATAACTCTATACTTTTTATATAGTTTACTACTCAATACTGACACCCATGTTGAAGCCTTAAAGTGTTACTGAAATGTGTAGGATTTAAAACACAACCAATTACTTCCCATAGCTTTCTGCTTTGTCGTGTGTATTCCTGCAATGTCTTTTTCCACAGAATTGTGATTGTTTTTATATTTTTATTAATATATCCCTGGTGATAAATCAGTTATTTTAGTTTCACATCTGTTATGCACCGGGTCTTCCTCTCAAAATGTCTTCTGAATCCACACATGAACTGCTAAAATCCAACCTGTCCAATCAGAAACATTTAATTGGTTCCCGACTCCTGTCACAAAGTTCAGCATTTAAAAAAATATATATATATATTTTGTTGGTCCCCCGATTTACTGCCAATTTGGAATGCCCAGTCGCTTTTCCCCTCACCACAGCAATTCCCCACATGGCTCAGGAGATCTGAATATTCAGTAGGCACCCTCCGATCCCATGGCTAAGCCAGCTTCCTTTTTCACCAAGGAACTCGAGAGTGGATGTCAGTGAACTACCAACCTCTGGAGGACAAAGGCCAGCTCTGCAGGTGTCCGCCTTTAGCTCACTGGATGCCTGGCCAGCAGGGTTTACTGTAGCACGATGAGGAGAAAGTCCCTGCCGGTTTTGCCTCCCTAACCCACAGGAGCATCAGCGCCAATGCGACGCTCCCTTTGGAGTCCCCAGCGAAGACCAGCTACTTCACACAGCCAGGATGTGAACCTGCGCTGTACGACTCACCCTGTGCACACGCGGCTGTGCTTCTACTAGATGAGCCACTTGGGGACCTGTCAAAGTTCAGCATTTTAATTGGTTCATCTGCCCATCATCTTGGCCAGGATCCTACCTGATCGCTCGGGCACAGGTTCAGTGGGGCAGGAACAGGTTTATAAACCTTGACCAAGCAGTATTGGACTTGATGCAAATGTGTAGCCTTGAGACAACAGCTGGCAGACTTCTCTGTAACAAACGGATAGTACTAGTACTGTACCTGCAGTTGTCACACACAGCTAAATTGAAGCTGTTGCTGAGGTAGGAGTCCATAAATGCTTTGTTGCAGTCCTCACACAGCAAGTAGTCAAACTCCAGCACTGGTCCTGCAGTAACAGAAAGGATTACACAGAACTGTGATAATAGTCAAGAGCCCCTGCGTTGTTTTATTTTTTTCTGAACAGACTGTCCCTTCCCAAAACTCCACTTGACACAAACAAGCATACGCACACGGTAACGTTCTCCTACTGTCATTTGAGATATTGTACCTGGCTTGTGCACCACTTTCTCCACTTTATGTTGCTCTTCTTCTTCCTCTTCTATGAAAAACCCAGCTCCAGTGTCAATCGTCTTTTGAATTTTTGCAGAGGTGCCTCCTGGAGTATAATGCAAACAAGAAACAATTGCTGGACAGTACTAAAAAAAGCCATCACAGGACTGCATGTTTGACATTCATGATGCTCACTTATACACACACAATAACAAAATCCACATTTAAGCTGGATCAAATAACAAATGTGGCTCTTGGACCAATTACAGTATTGCAGAAGTAATAAAGATGCAAGTTTAAAATATATCAGAGATATTATTATTATGGAAAATGTATATTAACTAAAATATCAGTGCTTTTGTTATAGTACTAAAAAACAAACATTAGATGGGGGCACTCCAATGTGGATAACTCAATTTTAGTGCCTTATAAATGAATCCCTAAGTGATAAACACATACTGGTTTACAGTGCCAATAGGTTGAAGGGCCATTAGGATGACGCTGCTTTTTCATGACATAACAAGTATGGCTACAGTAGATGGCCATTCCTCAATAACAATTGCTGCCTCTAATTCCTTTATGGAATGCAGGTCTGTTTTCCACAATGGCCCACAGAATAATCTCTTTGCATCTGCATACCAGTATCCTCGGTATAATTTAAGATTCCCGTTCCAACGCAGTTATAGCCATTCCAGTTTTTAAGGCATGCTTAATTACACACACATTCTGTACTGCTAACTTACTATTAGGATTCACATGACAACCTAGAATGGCTTGTTTTTGCTACATAGCAGGTCATTCTTAATGTTGGTACAAATCCAGAAGACATGCAGTACCTTCGGCTACAGAATAGGGTCTGCTGGCTAGCCTTGCTTGCCGTAACATCAGTGCACGCTGCCTGTTACGTTCAATTTTGGCTCTCATGGTTGCTGAAAGAGGCGTGTTGTTGTTTTGCTCTGCGTCTTCTATTTCGGGAGAGGCGACAGCCGAATCAGGTGCCGGGTCTGATGCACTTGTGCTGGAGTCCATTCCTTCTGCCTTCCTGCTCCCTGAAATTAGAAGAACTGAACCAGCGATATGTTGTATTTGTATTTGTATTCATTAAATTAGCTATGCAAGTTAGATTCCCAAAACATAGCAACTACGTTTTTGGCGTGTAGAATGCAAGTACTAGTACCATCCACCATGAATCAAATCAACTGCACTCTACATAATTTTACAATCAGAGCCACGGCTGAAAAAAACTAGAAAGAAGCATGTTTCTAAATACAACTTTAAAAAAATTAAAATTACATGTTTCTGAAACACATCAGTAAAATAATGTGGTGAAACCTAGGCTACCCTGTATAGTCACTGTTTCTGTAACAAACAAACAAAATAAATACAACACAAACCTCTGTTAAAAAAAACCCAAAAAACTGCAGTTTAATAATGTGGAACAGCAACTGCTCGGCATAAAAAGAAAAGAAAAAGTGTACTGCTTTATTAACAAAACATGAAACCAATTTCATTGTTTACCTGGAGGTCCCTGTTTTGTTCTCAGCTGCCACGCGCGTCCTTATGACGTCTTTTCATAGGTTGTTGCGCAAGTTTCGAGTTTCGGGAACAATGGCAGTGTCTCCACCTAGTGGATAATTGTAAATTCACAGCTACATACTTACAGTGCATTTTGAAAATACAGAAAGAATTCCGCAGTTGAGGCTGTAGCGCACCACAATAATGTCACATTTTACGCAAAAAAAAAAAAAAAAATGTCCTTGTGCCTGTTAACTAACTAACCTTCATTATTTAATAGTTTTCTCAAGTCCACTGCTTAATCAGACATGTCAGTTCAGATTTCTTACATTCAGGTTGCGGTTTTAGCATCTCTCCCATTGAAACCTGTTTGCAACTGTGAGCCACGCCTTGTTCCTGCGACTATACCTACTTGCAGCAGCATGAGGTTATACTACTACACCTTAAAGCTAAATTTAGCAAAACCTACATTTAAAAAGTTTTTGTTTTATAAAACAGATTTGACAGGAAACACCTCCAAACGAGATTTTTTTCAATTTATAAACTATCAAACCACCTTAAACATGTTAAAAAAAAAAAAGTTAAAACCCACCCATTAAAATTCCCCCCAAAAGACACAATAAATGCACATTAGATCTGTAGTTTTCCCGTGTTTTTCACATATCAAAAGCATAATAATTACATATACAGACGTGCTCAAATTTGTTGGTACCCTTACAGCTCATTGAAATAATGCTTCATTCTTCCTGAAAAGTGATGAAATTAAAAGCTATTTTATCATGTATACTTGCATGCCTTTGGTATGTCATAGAATAAAGCAAATAAGCTATGAAAAGAGATGAATTATTGCTGATTCTATAAAGATATTCTAAAATGGCATGGACACATTTGTTGGTACCCCTTAGAAAAGATAATAAATAATTGGATTATAGTGATATTTCAAACTAATTAGTTTCTTTAATTAGTATCACACATGTCTCCAATCTTGTAATCAGTCATTCAGCCTATTTAAATGGAGAAAAGTAGTCACTGTGCTGTTTGGTATCATTGTGTGCACCACACTGAACATGGACCAGAGAAAGCAAAGGAGAGAGTTGTCTGAGGAGATCAGAAAGAAAATAATAGACAAGCATGGTAAAGGTAAAGGCTACAAGACCATCTCCAAGCAGCTTGATGTTCCTGTGACAACAATTGCAAATATTATTAAGAAGTTTAAGGTCCATGGAACTGTAGCCAACCTCCCTGGGCGCGGCCGCAAGAGGAAAATCGACCCCAGATTGAACAGAAGGATAGTGCGAATGGTAGAAAAAGAACCAAGGATAACTGCCAAAGAGATACAAGCTGAACTCCAAGGTGAAGGTACGTCAGTTTCTGATCGCACCATCCGTCGCTTTTTTGAGCGAAAGTGGGCTCCATGGAAGAAGACCCAGGAGGACTCCACTTTTGAAAGAAAAACATAAAAAAAGCCAGACTGGAATTTGCTAAAATGCATTTTGACAAGCCACAATCCTTCTGGGAGAATGTCCTTTGGACAGATGAGTCAAAACTGGAGCTTTTTGGCAAGTCACATCAGCTCTATGTTCACAGACGAAAAAATGAAGCTTTCAAAGAAAAGAACACCATACCTACAGTGAAACATGGAGGAGGCTCGGTTATGTTTTGGGGCTGCTTTGCTGCGCCTGGCACAGGGTGCCTTGAATCTGTGCAGGGCACAATGAAATCTCAAGACTATCAAGGCATTCTGGAGCAAAACGTACTGCCCAGTGTCAGAAAGCTCTGTCTCAGTCGCAGGTCATGGGTCATCCAACAGGATAATGACCCAAAACACACAGCTAAAAGCACCCAAGAATGGATAAGAACAAAACATTGGACTATTCTGAAGTGGCCTTCTATGAGTCCTGATCTGAATCCTATCGAACATCTATGGAAAGAGCTGAAACTTGCAGTCTGGAGAAGGCACCCATCAAACCTGAGACAGCTGGAGCAGTTTGCTCAGGAAGAGTGGGCCAAACTACCTGTTAACAGGTGCAGAAGTCTCACTGAGAGCTACAGAAAACGTTTGATTGCAGTGATTGCCTCTAAAGGTTGTGCAACAAAATATTAGGTTAGCGGTCCCATCATTTTTGTCCATGCCATTTTCATTTGTTTTATTATTTGCAATATTATGTTAAATAAAAAATCAAAAGCAAAGTCTGATTTCTATTAAATATGGAATAAACAATGGTGGATGCCAATTACTTTTGTCAGTTTCAAGTTAGGCCTATTTCAGAGAAAATTGTGCATTCTTCGATTTTTGTGGAGGGGTACCAACAAATTTGAGCACGTCTGTATATAGGTGAAGATATGTGCGGTAATTAAAAAAAAAAAATCCTCCCCCCCAGAATACATTCTGCCCCCTCCAGATTGAGAATCACTAGCCTAGACCACTTATTACCATGGAGGAGCATGATCATCTATTTCATTGAATTTGAAAGGCACTTATTAACTCTTCCTGCACTGAAATCCCTTTTTACTTTTGGTAATTCATTTTTATGTCTACACTTGTAAACAATGACATCTGGCAGGATATTAATGTATTCATTAAAAAAGAAACTAATAAATTACTTGAGTTGTGATGATTCTGCTTTTTGTGACAATCACAAATTATAGAGTAGGGAGTCAAAATTCAGGACAAAAATAGTAGAATGTGTGTATTAGCTGGCACATTATTCTGTTGTCACTGTATACACCTTGTTTGTCATAATGTACTTACTTTGCAAGTGCTTTGAGATGTTTCAGTACTTTTAAAGGGAATTGTTTTGTAGGCAGACTGTAACTTAGTGTGTTGTCTGTGGTGATGTGATTTTCCAGCCTACTGAACAGCTTTGGAATACAATCCATTTTTTTTGTCACCTTTCATACTGAAGTGATTTACATTTGACCATATTTAAATATTTATTTACTAACAATCTTTCTATCATTGTGAATACAAAATTGTGAGACCTGTAAATTAAATTTTAATTACTAACAGAAGGCAGCAATTTCTTGTGAATGATACTGCTGTGGGTACCCTTTGCAGGGAAAACTGTTCTGGAAAACATAACATTTGTGTAAAAGTGCTACTTCATTCCATCATTAATTAATTAATTAAGGTATCTTTCTTCTCCTTGTGTATTGCAGCCTTACCCCACTATGAACCAGTTATCTGCAGCCTTGGGGGGACTGAGCCTGCCTGCCCAGCAGCTGGAAGCACTAAGGCCTGTGAATCTAATGCAAGATCGGAACATTCTTCCCAGTACAGAAGTCCAAGCTCCTGTACCTAATCTCAGTACAGACCTGAAGAAAGCAAACTGCAGATCAGAGTATGTGTACCAAATAAAAGTTAGAAGCATTTGTTAACACTAGAACAACCATGTTTATAGGCATACCTAGAACAACCATGACCGGTCAATTTGACCGACGTATTAAAAACAAGATAAATATTATAATGAAAGGACAAACAATTGAATATAAGTAGTTTTATTCAGGAATGTCATATAAAGCATCTACACAATCGAAACATTGTAAATAAACTGATCCTGCACTTTTCAAAATATGCAGTGCACTTACCGCAGACTGTCTTTGGGCATTTGGCACAGCTATCAACAGTAACCCAGGCTTCTGGCACCAAATGCTCCACAGGCATATACAAGTACAATGAAAGCTTCTAATTCTAGCAAGGGCATTGACCAGGGATCATCTTGGTTTCACTGCTGCTGGAAGATTCATTCTTCACAGCCAGATTTGTCTTTGTCCATCTTTGTGGCATCAGAATCGTTGTTTGGTAAACTTTGCAGTAATTCCAAACACTGTTTTGCCATCCTGTGTCTTCAGCGATCCATTTTCAATGTGTATTGGGGTAACAATGAATTTTTTTAAAAAATCAAGTGACTCATAGTAACCAGTGCAGATAGACAGCCTGGCACTGTGAGCTGTCAAGGCTGATTGATGGGCTATCAGGAGGCTCATTGAAACAATAGAAATGTCAACAGACCACTCACTTGAGGAATGCAGACTGATATAATCAAACTTCAATACATGACTGCAAGTCCCGACTGATAAATACAAATAATAATATGTTTTATATGTATTGGTCAATTTGACCGCTCCTAGTCGGAATGGGTATGACAATATTTTGCAGCTATGCGAGTCTTTTTGTCAGGGTAATTAGTACATCAGGAAAGTCCATCATAGAAAAGTCAGGAAAGCACAGCTCTGTATCTTAAACACACGCACAGCAATTGAAGTTGAAATTCCAAAACGGTCAAAATGACCGCCTTGGTCGTTCTAGTATTAAACTACAGTACTTGCATGATACAGTACTTGCAGTACTTGCGGGCAGCAGTGTGGAGTAGTGGTTAGGGCTCTGGACTCTTGACCAGAGGGTTCAATCCCCAGTGGGGGACACTGCTGTTGTACCCTTGAACAAGGTACTTTACCTAGATTGCTCCAGTAAAAACCCAACTGTATAAATGGGTAATTGTATGTAAAAATAATGTGATATCTGTATAATGTGAAATCTTGTAACAATTGTAAGTCGCCCTGGATAAGGGCGTCTGCTAAGAAATAAATAATAATAATAATAATATATGTCAAATAATTTAGAGTATTATAACATTATATACTATACTACAATATATGTCAAATAATTTAGAGTATTATAACATTATATACTATACTACAATTTTTGTTTTACTGCCTGCGTATAGAGAAAACCTTTAATTGTTTTGTATTTCAATTTTGTCTTTTTCAGCTCTTTCCGATGCACATTGACAAATATTCCTCAGACACAAGCATTGTTAAATAAAGCCAAACTGCCCCTTGGCTTGCTTCTTCATCCTTTCAGAGATCTTACGGTAACAGATTTTGCATTTTGTTTCTCTGCAATGTACATGGGTTGGACAAAAAAATTGACATATCTGCTGTATGTTGCACACACTTTGGTAGAAGTGGGTGCATTAATTTATTTTGCAAATACCATCCATGACTTAAATTCCATATTTCATTAAAAAAAGGGAAAAATCATTGATCTGACAGACTGATAGAAGGCTGATTGTAGGCCTCTCAAATTACTGAAGATTCACTAGTAATCATGACTCGCACCAGTTTTCCTTGAATCATTGACTAGGAATGGTCTTGGATCCCTCCAGAACAAATTAAAAACCTTGCAGACTTGTCGCATTGAATCAGTGTCATCCTAGCAGTTTGTGGCCCTACTTACTATGTCAGTGTTGTGACAGGAGTTTTACATTTTTTGTCCACTGTATTTGTTTTATCTTTTGGTACAAAATATCAGCCCAGTCTTGTAGTTAACACCTTGCGGTCGATGACTTATGTTGTGAACATTTTATAATGCAGATAAAGTAATCTTTCATACATGGCTAAAACTGCAGGTAAATCCCAGACATATCTTCAGAAATCTCTTTCACTAACGCAACTGTTTTATACTGTGAAAACACAAGTGCTTTTTATGAACTGCAGCACAATTCTGTCTTTGTTTGTTTATGTGGAAGTTGTAGGGCTTATTACATCGAATTGCCTTTGTTGGATTGATCTGAAACAGGCACAGTTATAGATTTTTCTAAAACAAACATTTTCCCCAATATACCCCAAAAACCTATCCGCTTACTATGAATAGCTCTATTAGCATAATACTTTGCACACCTTGGTTTAACTTGCTGTGTTAGGCAAACAACCGTCTAATACACTGATGCTAATTCTAATGTGGTTTACGATCCCAGTAGTGGCTTTAGGAAGTACCAATTAGCAAACTTTGATCAAGATAACTGTAGTTATTTTATGTTAAACAACAGTTTTATTTACCACTATTTGAAATCCCTTGTAAGCAAATTCTGGCACCTTTTTATTCTAATTCAGTCCTATAATGATATGGGGACAGTTTTAGTTTATGTAATGTTTCCATAAAAAAAAAAAAATTAAAAAAATGACCTGCTAAAATGTATTTTTACTTTTTTTAGCAATTACCTGTCATAACGTCCAACACCATTGTGAGATGCCGCTCTTGCAGAAAGTACATTAACCCTTTTGTATCCTTTCTTGACCAAAGGAGGTGGAAATGTAATTTGTGCTTGTCACAAAGACGGCCAGAGTGGGTTGCGTCAGACCAGAAAGGAATTCACAGACAGAGACGGTGGTGATGATGAGCTGAGTGCAATGGCTGCACTCAGCGTTTATTAACAAATAAAAGGTTTCAAAACAGCACAAAACAGGACACGGCACTTGCGCCAAAATAAACAGACATACAAAACGACTAACACTAAACAAACGGTGCACGGACAGACAAACAGACACGGTGAGTACAAACAAACTTATCTTTACTTTTACGATCTTAATTACTCCTCTCTCTCTCACCCGTTCTCCTCTTCCGAACACCCAACCCCGAGTGACAGAAACGTGCATCTATATATACTGTTGTGCTGGGATTCAATTACTAATTAATTACTCACTTGAATCCCAGCACGTGAATTCATTACGTGAAACCCCGTGTTCACATATTATATTTTAAATGCACGTGCGTGATGTGCAATCCCGTGCCTAAATACAAATCTACACTTTTTAAATACACGTGAAACACAGACCCGTTTATATCCTGTGTACCAATGACTATACACCAACATTAACACACGCACGCAACACATAACACACAAATGCACACAGGGGCGGGGCACATTGCCACATATACCCCCCCTTGTGCGCAGCACACATGGCCTCAACGGCCACCTCCCCCCCTTAAAAATCCAGCAGTCCAGGCCAAAGTCTCGGGCTGGGAAGGGAGGCTTCCAGGGGCCCACAGGTGGCAATGTTGCCAGTAGCTGCTACTGGCCATGCTGTCAGCAGACGTGCTGACAGCTCCCAGACTGACTCCTTCAGCAGGGGCAGTCCTGGCAGCGGAAAGGCTGCTTGGGGGATGGTCTCCTGACCTCCCCTCTTCTTCGTAGCTGGCAGCTCCCTCTTCCGGGGCTCCGGCCACAGTCTCTTCTGCAGCACAAGTGCTGCAGTGGGAGCAGGTCTCCGGACCTCCCCCACGATCTCCGGCAGCGAAACTGCTGCAGTGGGAGCAGGTCTCCGGACCTCCCCCACGATCTCCGGCAGCGAAACTGCTGCTGGGGAAAGTGGTCTCCAGACCTCATCCCCCTTCTTCGTGGCCGGCAGCTCCCCTTTCTGGGGCTCCGGCCACCGTACTCCCTGTGGAGGTACGGGCAGCAGAGGCAGCTCCTGCTCCTCTGCTCCGGGCGGTGGCGGAAGCAGAGGCAGCTCCAGCTCCTCTGCTCCTGGTGGTGGTGGAGGCAGAGGCAGCTCCTGCTCCTCTGCTCCTAGTGGAGGAAGCGGTGGAGGTGGCGGAGGCAGAGGCAGCTCCTGCTCCTCTGCTCCTGGTGGTGGTGGAGGCAGAGGCAGCTCCTGCTCCTCTGCTCCTAGTGGAGGAAGCGGTGGAGGTGGCGGAGGCAGAGGCAGCTCCTCTGCTCCTGGCGGCGCTGGCTCCCTCCGCCGTGGCGGCTGGGCTGGTGCGCGCCGTGCTGCCTTCAGCAGCATGAATAGAGGCTGCTGGGGGACACCAGCCTCCTGCCCCTCTCCCCCCAAAAAATTTCCAGGGGGTTGGGCCTGTAACTCCTCCTCTTCCGGCTCTTGGGGCTGAACCAGCAGGCATTTTCCCTCTGCTGGTGGCTTGGGTCCCAGAGCTGTGGAAGCCCCGACTTGCCTCCCTTTGGGCTGTGGACGCACCGACTCCTCCCTTTTGGGCTGTGGACGCACAGTCTCCTCCCTTTTGGGCTGTGGACGCATCGACTCCCCCCTCTTGGGCTGTGGACGTTCGGGCCCCCCCCACTCAGGCGTAGGACGTTCGGGCTCCTCCCACTCAGGCGTAGGACGTTCGGGCTCCTCCCACTCAGGCGTAGGACGTTCGGGCTCCTCCCACTCAGGCGTAGGATGTTTGGGCTCCTCCCACTCAGGCGTAGGATGTTCGGGCTCCTCCCACTCAGGCGTAGGACGTTCAGGCTCCTTCCGCTTGGGCTGTGGACGCTCAGGCTCCTCCCATTTGGGCTGTGGACGCTCAGGCTCCTCCCATTTGGGCTGTGGACGCTCAGGCTCCTCCCGCTCGGGCTGTGGACGCTCAGGCTCCTCCCATTTGGGCTCTGGCGAGCTGGCATAGGGGCATCCTGACCAGTCATGTCCCCCTTCCTCACATCGCCCGCACCAGCTCGGTGGCACCTCGGAGCAGTCCCTCCAGCAGTGATCCACCTCTCCGCACCAGGTGCACCAGGGGAACAGGTTCTCTGGCTCCTCTGGTCGCTGTTGCACTTGTGGTTGGGGCGGTGGGAGCAGCAGTCTACCCCCCCCTGCTGGTCGTGGAGACTGAGGCGACCCCTGCTCCTCCCTCTCCTGATGGACAGGGCAGTGGGCCACGAAGTGCTCACCTCTGCAGATGGGGCATAGTTGGGGTAGTTGTCCGAGGGGGTACCAGGGGCAGTTGGTGCTGGAATGCCCAGGCTCAGCACAGCAGTAACACCCGGGCTGCTGTTCCTCCGGCTGGTGTTGTGGTTGCTGTTGCTGCTGCAGCTTTCCTTTCCCCCTTCTCTTCTTACTCCTCCTCCCCACCTTCCTCTCCTGGGCCGGTTCCTCCTCCTCCTCACCTTGGAAGGGGCAGATCGCCACCGTGTGTCCGTAGACTCCACAGGCCATGCACCAGCCTTGGTCCTCGAGGCCCCCGAGGAGGTCCTCCAGGTCCCGGCAGCCGTCTCTCCAGCCTTCCATTTTCAATTTTTTTTTTTTTTTTTTTTTAAAACAGTCCTGTGGTTTTTTTTTTTTTTTTTTTTTTTTTTAAACCACAAAACCCCCTCTCCTGGTCTGACGCTTGGAGGCGCTGTTATCCCACGATGACACCACGTGTCACAAAGACGGCCAGAGTGGGTGGCGTCAGACCAGAAAGGAATTCACAGACAGAGACGGTGGTGATGATGAGCTGAGTGCAATGGCTGCACTCAGCGTTTATTAACAAATAAAAGGTTTCAAAACAGCACAAAACAGGACACGGCACTTGCGCCAAAATAAACAGACATACAAAACGATTAACAATAAACAAACGGTGCACGGACAGACAAACAGACACGGTGAGTACAAACAAACTTATCTTTACTTTTACGATCTTAATTACTTAATTACTCACTCTCTCTCTCTCTCTCTCTCTCTCTCTCTCTCTCTCTCGTTCTCCTCTTCCGAACACCCAACCCCGAGTGACAGAAACGTGCATCTATATATACTGTTGTGCTGGGATTCAATTACTAATTAATTACTCACTTGAATCCCAGCACGTGAATTCATTACGTGAAACCCCGTGTTCACATATTATATTTTAAATGCACGTGCGTGATGTGCAATCCCGTGCCTAAATACAAATCTACACTTTTTAAATACACGTGAAACACAGACCCGTTTATATCCCGTGTACCAATGACTATACACCAACATTAACACACGCACGCAACACACAACACATAACACACAAATGCACACAGGGGCGGGGCACATTGCCACAGTGCTACAGAGTCAATGATGGTAAGTTGAACACAATAGACATTTCACATCTTTATTTCTGTTTTTAATTGGTGTATGTTTAACCATTCCCTTGCTTGCGGTTTTGACTGGAAATCCTTGGACCAACTGTTGGGGGGGGGGGACTTTCGACCTCCAGAGAACCAGAAGAGAGCAGTGAAAAAACACAAATCAGCCCAGTTTACAAAACTGAAAATATAGCAAAATTAGTCATTTTTTTATAATAACAAATACCCCCAAATTGTACCTATTTCCTTTTATGGAGTTCTCTTGACATTGTAAATTTATAAATGCATTATTGTTTTATTATTATTATTATTATTATTATTACATAAAGGTTTTATGCTATTACAATAACATTCGCAATGTGTACTTTAATTTAGTTCCTGAAGAATTCATGTACAATCCATTGACTCGTTCTTATGGTGAACCACACAAACGTCCAGAAGTGCCGAACTCAACTGTGGAGTTCATTGCTTCTTCAGATTATATGGTAAATACTGTTCAAAATGTAATCAGATATTTTTATTTTATCAGACTTCTTTTGGACTGTGGCGGAGTGTCCCGCCCCTATTTATTATTATTTGTATTTTTGTTTGCGGCGCGGGTAAAAGCGCCGCGTCTTTTGTTATTATATTTAAAAACCCCGTGAGGATGCATGGCTGATCAGCTACTGATTATTTAACTAGCTGACAGTCATGCATCCTTACCAAACGCGTGCAGACTCTGGCCGAGGGATAATAAGATAATTACCAACTGGTTAATCCCTCGGCCAGAGTATATAAGCCTGCAGCTCTCTGCATTCTAGGTTGAGAGTGTAGAGGAGAGTACGGGAGAGCGGAGAGAGAAAGCCACATTTAGAAAAACAATTGCTAAGACGTGCTGGATTTCCCAGCACATCACTTACTTGTTTGTTTGTTCATTCGTTTGGCCCTCGTGCCCTTTTGTTTTGTGTTTTGTTTAAATCTTTTATTTTTGTTTATTAATAAATACGCTTTAACCGCCCAACCATTGTTTTGGTTTCTAATTCCTGGTCCGTGACGTCACCACTGCGAGCCAGACTGCCACATGGACAAACAGAAAAATAACTGCAGGATTTATTTTATTTTTTCTTCTTGATAGCTTCGCCCTCCTCAGCCTGCTGTTTACCTGTTTGTGTTAGATGTTTCTCACAGTGCTGTAGAAGCTGGTTACCTGAATGTACTATGTCAGTCTCTGCTTGAAAACTTGGACAAGTAAGTGTCAGTTATAAAAAAATAATTACCAAGTTACCTACTAGGTATATATATTTTAACTTCCAAGAGTTACATATTTGAAAATCAAGAAAACATTTGAGACTACTGATTGTTTTTATTTCCATATATCATTTCTGTAATGCCAAAATTGATTTTCTAGTTTATGTTTTGAAAATTGACTCTAGAGGAGGGCTGTCCCTTACACAAATTATCTTCTAACCAAACTGAAAACATTAATATGCAGGTAGCGCTCTATAGATCATGTTTTTAAACAATACATTGTTAAAAGGTTTGTCCTCAGTACAAAGTTGTTGTGTAAATGCTATACTGAAGATTCTTGTTTTCACTGTAAATTGCTTGCTCTCTTTTTAAGGCTACCTGGGGATACGAGGACGAGAGTAGGATTCATAACATTTGACAGCACTATTCACTTTTATAACTTGCAGGAGGGATTATCACAGCCTCAGATGCTTGTTGTCTCAGATATTGATGGTACATGGCATTCTTAACATTTACATTTTAAAAATGTGCATAGTGTTAGAGTAAACCATTTCAACCATGTTTTTGGATGCAATTGCATTTATGATTATGCATTTAATTTTACAAACCACAACAGAAACCCACCACAGTTCAGTCAAACTGCTGCAGCACCTGGTGTAACAGTATAAGAGCCTGCATGTTGTTTTGTTTGTTCCTGAACATCAGTTAATCCCTTTGACAAACTATTTTTTGTGGTTCTACATTATGTTCAGTTAACGGAAGAATCTTTGTGGTTTCTACTTGGTGGCCCCTAATGAAATCCTCTCAAGCTATGTATCAAAAACTGCCAAACATTATACTGATACTGTAATGTAGTTTAACATTCTTTACTGTGTTAATTTAACTAAATGTATTGAATAAAGTTGTTTCTATTAAATTGACATGTGTTTGTTTTGCAGATGTCTTTCTACCTACGCCTGATAGTTTGCTGGTAAATCTCAAGGAAAGCAAAGAGGTATGGTTTCAACCAATACAGTTAGTATTTTTTATATTTTCTTCTTTTTTTAAAAATATGTTTTTCTTATTAAAATATTTTGAATTATAGAAAAAGAAAAACAAAACACTACATGTTACCTTTATTCACTGTTTTAAGCCTTATAACATTTGGTTCTTGACATTTCTGAAAACTGTTACTGTGATTACTAGATATTTTAACTAAATACAACTTATGTAACTTTCTGAAAAATTGTGTGTGATTTCTAGGCATAATTGTAAACCAAGTTATGACAATAATAATGATAAAGCCCTTTTTACATTTATTCAAGAAACAAATAGCTTTTGTTTATGGGAATTGTTTTCTCCAAAGGAAATTTAAATGTACATACTAATGACGCACTAAACCTTTTATTATTCATTATTACTATTTATTTCTTAGCTGACACCCTTATCCAGGGCGACTTACAATTGTTACAAGATATCACATTATTTTCACATACAATTACCCATTTATACAGTTGGGTTTTTCACTGGAGCAATCTAGGTAAAGTACCTTGCTCAAGGGTACAACAGCAGTGTCCCCCACCAGGGACTGAACCCACGACCCTCCGGTCAAGAGTTCAGAGCCCTAACAACTATTCCACACTGCTGCCCTTTTACAACATGTCCACCCATTGTTCATCCATTGTTATGGGCATTCCTTAGCACAAGTTATTGATGTTATCAGAATATAGGTCATAGTGACCTGTGTGGCGTTGGCCTGATTGTTTGAGCTCATGAAGGCTCTATATTCACTCACTGCTAGTTATTTATTCTTTGTGTGGAATATGAATCTTAGATGCTTAGTTTTCCTCATTATTCGATGCAGCTGGTGAAGGATTTATTAAATGCACTTCCCAGCATGTTCACCAACACAAGAGAGACGCATAGCGCACTGGGACCTGCCCTTCAGGCTGCCTTCAAACTGATATCTTCGACAGGGGGCCGGGTTTCTGTGTTTCAGACACAGTTGCCCTCTTTAGGAGCCGGTCTTCTGCACTCCAGAGAAGATCCCAACCAAAGATCAAGCACCAAGGTAAATGGGCAGCACACTGCAGCACTGTACGTTAGAAACTAATGAGAAAAAACTGTACACTACAATAAAATAAAAAAAAAATAATAATAATTTAGAGATTTCACTCTATGCTTGACAACCCAAAAACCTTACATAATATAGACTCTAGAGGGCATACTGGAAAAGTAGTGTGGAAAAGCCTAACGAGAAATCACATACTTACATACACAACCACGTCATATGCATCCATCTTATTTCATGTTTTTAATGGGGGTATTAGTGATATATATTTGACAGTTTGCTGTGTATAGTAATTCAGTTAAGAAAACCAGGTCTATAACAATGGTTCAATCTGTCAGCTAAACTTTTTTTTTCATAATTGTACTTCTATTTGGTGGAAAAGAGGGGAGACAGACTTTTTTACTATACAATTTGTAATATGTACTTTGTATTATAACGCATTTTATTTTCACCTTTCAAAGTGAAGTTTATTTGAATAAGTTGATTTTCTAGGCATTTTTGCGGGCCCTTAAAAGGGGGGAGCGACTAATACACCGGTGTAACGTATGCGCCAGTGTGCGTCTAATATTAAACTACTGTACCAGCGCCACAATGGGATTACTACAGCCATGGTTTTGTCTCGCATAAACTTAACTGTCAACAACCCGATTTATTTGTTCAGGATCTACGGCATTCAGGTCATGTTGCTAGGTAGAAACACAAAACCACTGTTCTAATTAAAAGTTTTAATTTCTTACTCTCAGTACCCTTAGTCCTTTTGAATGAAAGCTTGCATTTAATAGACTCTTGACTGACCTCCTCTCGAAATTGTCACAACTGTACTGCTTCACTTAGTGCTAACACAATATCTGCCAGTCTTTATGAATTTCCTTATTCCCTCCCTCCTGAGCCATTGATTTGTCAACATTCAAATTGAACCCGCCTCTGGGATCCACACCAAACAGTTATTGGTTAAAAAGCCAATTAATACACTTTCCAAGTCTTCTGGTCATTGTAACTGCAGTGCTATAATAATGCAGGTGACTTTGAGACTGGGTAAAGTAGGACAGTAAGAAAAAAAAAAAGGGAAATGCTACTCAACAGGTTTGAAATAGCGCATTGTTGAATTTGCCGAAATACATGTTAATCGCAATGCTGAAAAAGCAGTACGTGACTGGAGACGAAACACAGACAAACTTAAAATGGACAAAGAAAAACAAGCTGATAGGAGGAAAGTGTTTATGGCCTGCTGTAAAAAGCATTTTGTTTGAATGGAGTACTTTGAATGACTTTAATACATACTGTAGCTTGTTCTACATGTCAGTGAAACGCAGTGGTACACTTGTAAAGTATCTGTGTGGTTATGGTTCTGATTGACAAAACAAAATGAATATATTTGCACAGCTGGAAACTGAATGCAATTGTACTGCACTGTAAAATGTTTTGTTTACTGATTATTAAATGGTGCACTGATTTAGTTTATTGGCTTTTTTGCTTTTTCATTGATGAAGCAGCACTGTTTAATACTGTTATTTTAAATTTGAATTAATACAATGAATTTGTAAAAGCCAATGCAGCAGGAACTGTTGTCTAAGTGTGGTTTTGGAAAGAAATGTTCAGTAAAGCAAAGAAGATATGTTCTTGATCTTGTCTGGGTGCTTGATAAGCTAAAATAAAATACCGGTAGTTTTAATACAGATGTGATGCGCGATGTATGACTTGATTTTACGCTTTGTTAATTATTACTTTTTAAATTTGGAAAAATGAATAGTTTCTAGCAGCTTAACTAAAAATGAAAAACAACACTGTAAAATTATTAGTGGAATAAAGTGTTGCAAACAAGGGTTATTTCTAAACTAAACCTGTGTATCTTTCTTTGTTTATCGGTGTTGAGCATGTAGGAAAAAAATAAATTATCAAAAAAGGACCTATAAAACGATTTTTGTGGTGATTAAATTGATAGTCTTTATACTGATAAATTAAGAAATATCGGTTGCAAGCAGTCAAATTAACTTATCAATGTGTTTGTTTTCTTAAGGTTGTGCAACATCTGGGTCCAGCCACTGATTTTTATAAGAAGCTGGCACTAGACTGTTCTGGACAACAGATCGCAGTCGACCTTTTCCTCTTGAGTTCCCAGTACTTGGACCTGGCATCCTTAGGTGAGAAGAATTCAGGAATGTAACATATAATTTTCTCTCTTTATAGAGATGAACAAGTGTAGGAATGTGTTACCAACCTTGACTGTCATTACTAAAAAAGCATGTACAAAATAACTTAACATTGCTACATTCTTCAGTGAAAATAAATGTTAAACAAGTGCTGTCTAAATATTTTCAGTGTGGCATGTTTTTTATATTATACAATGTAAGCATTACCACTGAACCAGATAATAATAATTAAATGCATCTGTTGACATAGGAGCATGCTATAGACCACCAAATTCAGACGCTGAGCAAAATAATCTGTTATACAATGACATTCGAAATGCGTGTAGAAAAGGAGAAGCCATACTAATGGGGGATTTCAACTTCCCCTGTATAAAATGGGAAAACCCAATGGGGGGACGACGGACGAAATTGAAATGGTGGAAATGACAAATGACTGCTTCCTAACGCAATTTGTCAAGGCACCGACTAGAGAGGAGGCATGCCTTGACTTAGTCTTTTCAAATAATGAAGACAGAATAACTAAAACAGAGGTCAGAGAGCCATTGGCAAACTTAGACCACAACATGGTCTCATTTGAAATATTTTTTAAAACCACAAAAGTAATGACTAAAGCTAAGGTTTACAATTTTAGAAAAGCAAACTACAAAGGTATGAAACAGAGACTAACAGAAGTAGATTGGAGTAAAATAGAGAAAACATCCACAGAAAAAGGATGGCTGTTTTTTAAAAATGTAGTACTAGAGGCACAAAACAATTACATCCCAAAAGTAGACAAATCTAAATCTAAAACAAAATGGCCAAAATGGTTTAATAGATCAATTAAAAAAAATATTCAGCGAAAAAAGGCACTTTACAGAGCGTTTAAAAGGGACCAAAAACAAAGTACACAGAAAGAGTACTTGGAACTGCAAACACAAGTCAAAAGGGAAGTTAGAAAGGCCAAGAGAGAGATAGAAATCAATATTGCTAAGGGGGCTAAAACCAATTCCAAAATGTTTTTCCAATATTATAACAGCAAGAGAACATTCAAAGAGGAGGTTAAATGTCTAAGAGACACAAATGGCAAAATCATAGATGAAGAAAAAAAAATAGCAAATATATTAAATGATTACTTTTCACAGGTTTTTACAAAGGAGGACATGGACAACATACCCCACATGTCGACCTGTTCCTATCCAGTTTTAAATAACTTTAGCATAACAGAGGGACTAGGAGCTCTTAAAATAAACAAATCCCCTGGGCCGGATGAGATCCTCCCAATAGTACTCAAAGAAATGAAAGAAGTTATTTACAAACCGCTAACCAAGATCATGCAACAGTCTCTTGACACATTGTTGTACCAACAGACTGGAAAATAGCAAATGTAATACCAATCCACAAAAAGGGAGACAAAACCGAACCAGGTAACTACAGACCAATAAGCCTGACTTCTATTATATGTAAACTTATGGAAACTATAATAAGATCCAAAATGGAAAATTACTTATATGGTAACAATATCCTGGGAGACAGCCAGCATGGTTTTAGGAAAGGGAGATCATGTCTAACTAACCTGCTTGACTTTTTTGAGGATGCAACATTGAAAATGGATAACTGCAAAGCATACGACATGGTTTATTTAGATTTCCAGAAAGCTTTTGACAAAGTCCCGCATAAAAGATTAATTCTCAAACTGAACGCAGTAGGGATTCAAGGAAATGCATGCACATGGATTAGGGATTGGTTAACAGGTAGAAAACAGAAAGTACTGATTAGAGGAGAAACCTCAAAATGGAGTGAGGTAACCAGTGGTGTACCACAGGGATCAGTATTAGGTCCTCTGCTATTCCTAATCTACATTAATGATTTAGACTCTGATATAGTAAGCAAACTCGTTAAATTTGCAGACGACACAAAAATAGGAGGAGTGGCAGACACTGTTGAAGCAGCAAAGGTCATTCAAAATGATCTAGACAGCATTCAAAATTGGGCAGACACATGGCAAATGAAATTTAATAGAGAAAAGTGTAAAGTATTGCATGCGGGCAGTAAAAATGTGCATTATAAATATCATATGGGAGATACTGAAATTGAAGAAGGGAACTATGAAAAAGACCTAGGAGTTTATGTTGACTCAGAAATGTCTTCATCTAGACAATGTGGGGAAGCTATAAAAAAGGCTAACAAGATGCTTGGATATATTGTGAGAAGTGTTGAATTTAAATCAAGGGAAGTGATGTTAAAACTCTACAATGCATTAGTAAGACCTCACCTAGAATATTGTGTTCAGTTCTGGTCACCTCGTTACAAAAAGGATATTGCTGCTCTAGAAAGAGTGCAAAGAAGAGCAACCAGAATTATCCCAGGTTTAAAAGGCATGTCGTATGCAGACAGGCTAAAAGAATTGAATCTATTCAGTCTTGAACAAAGAAGACTACGTGGCGATCTGATTCAAACATTCAAAATCCTAAAAGGTATAGACAATGTCAACCCAGGGGACTTCTTTGACTTGAAAAAAGAAAAAAGGACCAGGGGTCATAAATGGAGATTAGATAAAGGGGCATTCAGAACAGAAAATAGGAGGCACTTTTTTACACAGAGAATTGTGAGGGTCTGGAACCAACTCCCCAGTAATGTTGTTGAAGCTGACACCCTGGGATCCTTCAAGAAGCTGTTTGATGAGATTCTGGGATCAATAAGCTACTAACAACCAAACGAGCAAGATGGGCTGAATGGCCTTCTCTCGTTTGTAAACTTTCTTATGTTCTTATGTTCTTATGTTCTTATGACATATCTTTCTATTGCTAAGCTATATTAACATAAAGAACTGACCTATACATTATTTATTATACTGTAGGTCAAATGTATTAATCTCAGTTTGTTTTTTTCCCCCAGCGTGTGTGTCCAAATACTCAGCAGGAAGCATTTTTTACTACCCGTCTTTCCATCACGTTCACAATCCTGCCCAGGCAGAAACATTTCAGAAAGATCTCCGACGCTATTTCACCAGAAAGATTGGTTTTGAGGCCGTCATGAGGATACGATGCACCAAAGGTACTGCAATTATTTGGATTTCATAATAATAATAACAATAATAATAATAATAATAATAATAATAATAATAATAATAATAATAATAATAATTATTATTATTATTATTATTATTATTATTATTATTATTATTTTTTTTATTATTGTATCATTTTTAAGAAGGGCGACAGTAAATGGCCTTTGTTGTAAAGTTGCTTTTAGTAAGCCTTGTAATGGGTTTCAGAATATGACTTTATCCTTTCAATTGCTCTCAGTAAATCTTTTTGGATTATGATTTGTAGTTCTCTTTTTTTTGTTAGGTCTTTCTATCCATACTTTCCATGGAAATTTCTTTGTGCGTTCTACTGACCTGCTTTCTCTTGCAAATGTCAATCCGGACTCTAGATTTGCTGTTCAGATGTCTATTGACAAAAGTTTGACTGATACAGCCCTCGTTTGCTTTCTGGCTGCTCTTCTTTACACCTCCAGTAAAGGTAATGTATTACAGCCTGTATACTATATTATTATTATTATTGTTATTATTATTATTATTATTATTTATTTCTTAGCCGACACCCTTATCCAGGGCGACATACAATTGTTACAAGATATCACAGTATTTTAATATACAATTACATTATTATTTACACATTATTTTTTTTATATACAATTACCCATTTTTACAGTTGTGTTTTTACTGGAGCAATCTAGGTAAAGTACCTTGCTCAAGGGTACAGTAGCAGTGTCCCCCTCCTGGGATTGAACCCACGACCCTCCGGTCCAGAGCCCTAACCACTACTCCACATTGCTGTCCTATATATCCTGGCCTACCACAAATATGTAAAACTTGGCATAATCCCTTTTTAAAAAATAGGAGATGATGATAGGGAAGACAAATTCAGTGTTACTTCAGATGTATCCACTTACTACCAATGCAGAATGACTGGAATTAAGGACGCAACGGTTATGGTTTGAGACCTTCATCATGCAATACTCAACCTATGGTTGAAATGGAAACCCCAGTCCCACTTGCAGCCAATTCACTTTTAATATCTTTGGCAGTCAATCTCGGATTGTTATTAACCTTCATCACAATTCCTCTACTTGTTCTTGGTGAAAGAACCTTCTTTCTTCTAGACAGAGGGAGCGTTGTGACAGCACCATGAGTCTTGTACTTCCTAGATAATAGAAACAATAGTTGAAATTGGGATACTCAAATGCTTGGAAATGTTCTTGTATCCTTCTCCAGCTTTATGACAATAAATAACTTTTTGCCTTCAGATAGCTCTTTACTTTTTCCCATATTGACTTATTGGTAATGGCAGCAATCATCCTATGCCTAACCCTTTTATACTCTCTAAGAATGTTCACCTACAATCCAGCATTTTCTAGACTTTTCTAGAATTAGGTTCTGCATCATCATATTGACTCGACTCTGGCTCACCGCGACCCTCTATAGGATTAAGCGGTTACAGATAATGGATGGATGGATGGATGGATGGATGGTTGGATTATCATATTGAAATTTCTAGCACCATGTAGCCAATACTATCACAGCATCAAAGGGTATTAATACTTTTGAATTAGCATTTTTTCTTCATCCTCAAAAGCAAAATCTTTTGTAGCAAAAGTTTTTCCTAAAATTCTTTCTTTGAGACATTTCTAGAAATTATAAATTTCCATTGGGGTATGTATTATTATTATTATTATTTGTTTATTTAGCAGATGCCTTTATCCAAGGCAACTTACAGAGACTAGGGTGTGTGAACTATGCATCAGCTGCAGAGTCACTTACAATTACATCTCACCCGTAAGACGGAGCACAAGGAGGTTAAGTGACTTGCTCAGGGTCACACAATGAGTTAGTGGCTAAGGTGGGATTTGAACCGGGGACCTCTTGGTTACAAGCCCTTTTCTTTAACCACTGGACCACACAGCCTCACTTTTGACTACAACTGTATATGTTGGAGTAAAGGTGTAGACTAACCTATTGGTTTACATTACTATAACTGATTTTAAATTTCAATTGTAATATGTTTTGTTTGTTTTCAGGCAAGCGAAGGATTCGGGTGCACACTCTGTGTTTGCCAGTGGTGAGCCAGTTGAATGATGTGTTTGCAGGAGCTGATGTTCAGGCAATTACATGCCTATTGGCAAATATGGGTGAGTGTTTCACAAGCTTAAGGGTCAATCATTTTTACATATTGTGATATATTCAAAAACATTTAACTCATGAGTTATTTACAGAATATAAATTATTAATATAATAAAGTTTGATAGTATTGACACTACCTCAACTTCCATTCTTTAGCTACATTTCTTAAACAGTTTTACTGCATGAAGAACTAAAACAACCCTTCTGGTAGAATTTGTTGTTAACTGTAAGTGAATGGTTTTAAAGAATCAGATCTAATACATATCGCTGCAATGATGTATAATTTGAATTGTGGATTTTTTTATATTCATTGTCCTAGATTCTCAGTAGGTGTCACTACTGCATATTGTAAACCTCCAATGACTGCACATACTGTAATCCATTAATAACAGCCCTGGTAGGATTATTTGTTCTGCCAGCAGTTTTACATGTATGAACTTAGATGAGAAGTGCATGATCATCTGAATGCAGTGCTTGGTGATTAAATATGAATGTAAGCTTGTAGTGACCTGTTATATGTTTTAATTGGTTTAAAAAATATATACTAATAGCTGGACATCAAGAATATAACTGATCATTTTATTTTCTTGACACTGATGATCAGAATTTCTTGTATTATTTTATGTAACCTCCATTTAACCCGGTTGTTGGAACATGGTGGGAAATGTAAGAACATAAAAAAGTTTACAAACGAGAGGAGGCCATTCGGCCCATCTTGCTCATTTGGTTGTTAGTAGCTTATTGATCCCAGAATCTCACCAAGCAGCTTCTTGAAGGATCCTAGGGTGTCAGCTTCAACAGCATTACTGGGGAGTTGGTTCCAGACTCTCACAATTCTCTGTGTAAAAAAGTGCCTCCTATTTTCTGTTCTGAATGCCCCTTTCTCTAATCTCCATTTGTGACCCCTGGTCCTTGTTTCTTTTTTCAGGTCAAAAAAGTCCCCTGGGTCGACATTGTCTATACCTTTTAGAATTTTGAATGCTTGAATCAGATCACTGCGTAGTCTTCTTTGTTCAAGACTGAATAGATTCAGTTATTTTAGCCTGTCTGAATACGACATGCCTTTTAAACCCGGGATAATTCTGGTTGCTCTTTTTTTGCACTCTTTCTAGAGCAGCAATATCCTTTTTGTAATGAGGTGACCAGAACTGAACACAATATTCTAGATGAGGTCTTACTAATGCATTGTAAAGTTTTAACATCACTTCCCTTGATTTAAATTCAACACTTTTCACAATATACCCAAGCATCTTGTTGGGCTTTTTTTTATAGCTTCCCCACATTGTTTAGATGGACACATTTCAGAGTCAACATAAACTCCTAGGTCTTTTTCATAAATTCCTTCTTCAATTTCAGTATCTCCCATATGATATTTATAATGCACATTTTTATTGCCTGCGTGGAGTACCTTACAGTTTTCTCTATTAAATGTCATTTGCCATGTGTCTGCCCAGTTCTGAATGCTGTCTAGATCATTTTGAATGACCTTTGCTGCTTCAACAGTGTCTGCCACTCCTCCTATTTTTGTGTCGTCTGCAGATTTAACAAGTTTGCTTTAATCAGTCTCCTCTATTCAGTACTTTCTGTTTTCTACATGTTAACCACTCCCTAATCCATGTGCATGCATTTCCTTGAATCCCTACTGCGTTCAGTTTGAGAATTAATGTTTTATGCAGGACTGTCAAAAGCTTTCTGGAAATCTAAATAAAATATGTCATATGCTTTGCAATTATCCATATCCAAAAAATCAAGCAAAAAACCAGGATACTGTTACCGTATAAGTAATTTTCCATTTTGGATCTTATTATAGTTTCCATAAGTGTACATATAATAGAAGTCAGGCTTATTGGTCTGTAGTTACCTGGTTCGGTTTTGACTCCCTTTTTGTGGATCGGTATTACGTTTGCAATTCTCCAGTCTGTCGGTACAACCCCTGTGTCAAGAGACTGTTGCATGATATTGATTAGCGGTTTGTAAATAACTTCTTTCATTTCTTTGAGTACTATTGGGAGGATCTCATCCGGCCCAGGGGATTAAGAGCTCCTAGTCCCTTTAACACTTCTGCCTCTGTTATGCTAAAGTTATTTTAAAACTGGACAGGAACAGGTCGACATGTGGGAGCATGTTGTCTGTATCCTCCTTTGTAAAAACTTGTGAAAAGTAATTATTCAATATATTTGCTATTTTTTTTTCTTCGTCTATGATTTTGCCATTTGTATCTCTTAGACATTTAACCTCCTCTTTGAATGGTGTATAAACCATTGCTTTAAAAAGCATGTTCTTATTTGCACAACAGCATTCTCATAAGTCCCTCTTTTCCAGACTTGACTTTGACAGGTTTAGACCAGTTTTAATGCCACAGTGCAACTTCCAGTACAGGCATTAGTAGCCAACCTAATCCTTGTACTCAATTTTTATGCTGGAAAACAACTGCAAAACCAAACCAAGAAGCATGAGAAAAAGTTGTTTGCTAAAGAGGTAATAAAAAAAGAAAGAACATTTTGAAAGCGTTGGTTAATCAGCCCCTGTTAAATTATAGCTTTTCCTTTATTTTTCCAAATTTACAGCTGTTGATCGAGCGATTTCCTCCAATCTGACGGACTCCCGAGATGCCGTGGTAAACGCTGTGGTGGATTCACTCTCTGCTTACCGCTCAACCACTTCCAGTTTCCAACAGTCTGGTGTGATAGCTCCGTATTCCCTCAGGCTCTTTCCCCTTTATGTCCTGGCTCTGCTCAAACAAGTAAGACTGGTTTTTCTTGGAAGAAGAAAAGATTACGAACAAAACTCCATTGTGTTTGTCAAATGTATACGGCATATTCACAGAAAACAAGGAACTCAAATATTGAAGCAACTTGCTATTACAGTCACACAAATTCTGTGTTTGAGATGAAGAAATGCCCAAACTGTGCTTTTGTTTTTTTTGACTGGCAAAAAAAATCTATACAATTTAAATCTTACGATTTTATACCTGCAAACAAAATTGTGTAGAGAATTTAATAGACTTATTTTATTAACATGGTCTTATAACTGAGGGTGCAGCACCCCAACACACACAAGGGAGGGTTAATTAATTGCTGTGGACTAAATAGTACAGTCATATACTGTATCATCCAAGACATTGCTGTAAAAGGTCAAGTGTAATGCCTAATGAGCTACAGGTATTTGACAATTTATGATTCACAAATCAGCACAATTCAGGGACCAACTCACACAATTATATTTGGAACAAAAAGTTGTTATACCAATTTCTTTTGTTTTACTTTTTTTTTTTAAAACCTGGATTAATTATTAAAATGTGTAATACTAAACATTTTGCAGAAAACTGTCAAATGCGTAAAAAATACATCATATATATATATATATATATATATTTTACAGTCCATTAAAAACAGAGCTTTCTGCCAACATTGCCAACTCATTAACATTATAGCAAAATGTCATAGTTGCTTAAATACTGCCATACATTAAATAATGATCATGTATTGAATGTGTTCCCAGTTTTCTACTAGCTAATATAAATTTAACAAGTACGCTTGTAAGCAAAGCCAAGCATTGCACAATGAACCTTGTATGTAGTATATAGATTAGAATGACACAGGTCTGGTTATTAATCTGCCGTTTTTTAAAAAGTATCACTAATGTGATAATGTAAATAAGGTTCAAGGAGTGCATACGTTTTATTACACTTACTAAAGTGGGTATGGTGCTAAATCAGCACCTAATTTATCAAAGCAATCTTTGACATGAATGCTTTCATTAGCACGTTTTCCACTTCTGGTCATTTTTCTTTATGTTTTTAACTGCAGGTGGCCATTGTTAATTTTAAATGTGCCCAACTGGGGAACTGTATGACTTTCTGACTCAAACTAGAACTGTTCACAGTTGCTGACTTCACATTCGAGTAACACATACTGCTTTGTACCCTAAATATAGAATGTAGTTGTCTTTAGTTTAATTATTTTAATTGCATTTTGAAGAATATATATTATGCAAGATATACTGTACTACAAAATAATGTATTGTATTGACCAATTCAGTATTTAAAAGCGTTTTTAATTGACTGTACTACTGCCTGCTGTATTGCCATGTTGAATGTCTATTTAACTTTCATTTTTACAGAAAGCACTGAGAACAGGTACTAGCACTAGACTGGATGACCGAGTGTTCGCAATGTGCGAATTCAAGTGTCAGCCTCTGCAACAAATCATGCGCATGATTCATCCCAATTTGTACAGAATAGACAATCTCACTGACGAGGTAAGGGCACAACAGAATGGGTTTCAAGTCTTTGTACTGTCCCAAACAAAACTGCTTCAAAAATATTGCTGATGCCGTTGATGTGAGAAAAGTATTATAGCGAAATGTATTTGAGCATATTGTGTTTATCCTTATAACGGTTCAGTCAGTAAAAAATACAGAATTTTGTTGGGTGGTAAATACCCATTCAGTAATGGTTACATTTATTTCAGGGAACCATGATAATAACCTAATCATTTTTGTTATTGTACATTTAAATACACTCTTAAGCTTTATTTTTACAGTTGGTTATTAGTTATCAACATTGAAAATTGTCAAACTCCTTAAATTAGATCTTTGAAGAATGTCAAAGTGGTCCATGAAAAGTACTTGAAATTTTTACCAGAAAAACTGTATGAACCCTGTATTTATGACATCTGATTGCGTTAAGCAGAATTTGTATATTATATTTGCAGCTGAGGTTTTATAAAATTAATGTTATGTGAAATGGGCATACATGTAAAAGGTTTGAGTAACATTTCAAAAACTATGTTTAACTACCCTCATGTGTGATATATCGGGTTGATCCATCTGGTAAAATGACAAGTTCTAAGAAATGATTTCTGAATATCTTTTTCTACAAAGTCGAGTTCATATTTGCTTCTGAAAGTGGTCTACAATGGTTCAGCAGTGTGTGGAGTAGTGGTCAGGGCTCTGGACTCTTGACCGGAGGGTTGTGGGTTCAATCCCTTGTAGGTGACACTGCTGCTGTACCCTTGAGCAAGGTACTTTACCTAAAATTGCTCCAGTAAAAAGCCCAACTGTATAAATGGGTAATTGTATGTAAAAATAATGTGATATCTTGTAACAATTGTAAGTCGCCCTGGATAAGGGCGTCTGCTAAGAAATAAATAATAATAATAATAATAATAATAATGTACAATCCCAGAGCTTCCGGGGGGGGGCTTAGGAGGGCTCCCGGCCAAAATATTAGTTTTGCCCCAGGAGTTTGTCAAAATGATCATTGGCCACTTTCACCCATGTGCTTATCCTCTGTTTCTCTGCATTCTACTTCATGAGGTCACGTGATAGAACACTGAGAGTTTAAAACATGTTAGTTATTGGGAAGCAATGATTGGTTCCTGAGAAAGAGAGCCAGGACGTTGGGTTCTTGTAAAACGCCCAGAAGCAGCCCCTCAGTAACAAATCACTGCTTTTCCAAAGACTCATGTTTGCAATCTCTCAGGTAATGTGTGCGTCTTTTATATAGGAAAATGTGACACGTACAATGTTATGATAATAGTTTTTTGCTAGTTTAAAACATTGCCATTTTGTTTTCCTTTTACAAATGTTTTCCTTTTACAAAAGCCCAATGTTTTTTTAAGCAATGGTAAATAATGTGTGTGTGTGTGTGTAATTTTGTATATATATATATATATATATATATATATATATATATATATTAGCTCAAAGGGCCAGCTGCATATATATATGTGTGTGTATTTGTCCTGAAGCTTTACCACTCTTGTATTGGTGTTTTATATAAATACGTTTTAAACTGTCAAAACTATTTGGATATTTATTTGCATTTCATGGATAGAAAAAATGTACATCTTTGTTCCACCAAAGTGTGTTTACATTAATACATTTTCTCTGTAGTATTTGTCTTTGAAGGTGGCTGTCAAAACAGTATTTAAAGCCAGGCTTTATGAAGCTTTTAAACTTTGTTTTAACAATTTTTTATTTTATTTATTTTTTTGAAAACAGGGAGCCCTCCATGTTAATGATTCCATAGTACCCCAGCCACCTATTCTCCAGCTTTCTGCTGAGAGACTTACCAGAGAGGGTGCATTCCTCATGGATTGTGGATCTGTAAGTATCGGGTTACCAGCTTAGTAGGCAGGGTGTTATATATTAAACAACATCCATACAGTGTCAGTATTGTTAAGTAGTTTGTAATTCACATCCCATGGCAATTGTACACATATTATTTTTTTGTAATGTTATTACTGTATGGTTTTCTGAAAAGTTTCCATAGTGCCTCATACCTCATAAATGGGTCAGCAGGAGTGATGTACATTCTCAGACAGATCAAACCTTGACATCACAACTTTTCTCCCAACAAAATCAACTGTAATGAATATGCTTCGGTACATTAGTTGTCTGACTGATACACAATGTGAAATCTGGATTGCAATGCATACAGTATGCCAGGCTTGAAAAGATGAAGAACAATGAGGGAAATGCCTTGACAAGGGTAACTTAAATAGTTGTGTGGTATTGTGAAAGCACCGGGCTCTTACTTTAACACTGTTAGTTAATACTAGGTTTACAAATGTTAAAGTCTTGGGAATAGTGTGTTAATGGATACACCAGTGTTCTCAGTATGTGTTTAATGTGTTTATAGCTAACAACATAATCCCACAACTCTTACATATTGTATACTTCCATTCATTACATAACCCTCATATGTCCAGTTTTGAAAGAAACACATGCTATACTAAACTTTCTAATCTGTTTTGAAATGCAGCTACATTATTAAATGTGCTTTTCACATTGTAGTATTGTAGCTGAAAAGAGCTTTGTATTCTGTACCGTTCATTGTAATTTTACATGCAGCCAAGGAGATTATATTAAGCATTGTGAACAGATTTAACACGTGCTGAAGTAATAAAAAAATAAAACAATGCAATCTTTCTCTTCAGGTTCTTTATCTTTGGGTTGGCAAAAGCTGTGATGTGACTTTCATAAGTGATGTGCTTGGCTATCCAAACCATGCTTCAATACAACAGAATATTGTGAGTGTAATGAGGTTTACCATATGAAGCTTCATTGATCTCTTTTGGTTTAGCCTGTGAACATCATACATTATATCTCATTGGAAATACAAGATACATTGCCCTGTGTTGAGTTAGTTATGTCTAAATCTGTATGGGATCGATCTCTATGAATGAGAAGTCAAGTACCTAAAGTGTATTAATAGAGTTTCAGTGCTCAATCTCAACCCAGTTTGTTTTCAAACACACCTGTCTTTTATATATCAGCAGTTTTGACCTATAGCTGGGCTGCAATGCACCACATTAATTACTAACATTGCTAGCTACCAAAATCACTTGTGTTGTAAACTATTTTAAATACGTGTTGAGCTAATTTTCATATTATGTATTACAGGTTTCCATTATTGTCATCTCTGTATTTGCATGGTTGATGGTTAATTATAACTCATTCTTGGTAGTGAAATAAACTTAGCACTGTAACACATTTTTTAAAAATGTAATGACTCCTTTGATTTTGTTAGACATAACATTCAGCAATACATAATGTACATGTATTAAGTTACTGTTGCTTCTCATTTTTATACACAGACACAGATTCCAGAACTTGAAACCCCGTCTTCTGAAAGAACACGATCTTTTATTACCTGGCTCCAAGAGAGCAGATCATTTAATCCAGTTCTTTATATTGTGAAGTAAGTGTTTTCGAAATACAGCGGAACTGCAATTAAAGTGGTTCTATTTTTGAAAAGCATATTTTTTCAAGGTTAATGTAATTTGAATTGGTGAGGAAGGTACATTTTTATTTGCTTATAACTTGCTGAGGTGTATAAAGGCCATTTCCCAGGCCAAGCAGGGAGAATGGATGAGATGGGAGAGTGTGGAACAACGCAAGATTGGCTGGCAAGACCTATAGTCAATGGAACAGAGCAGGATCAGTTTCCTCATCAGGTCAACATATGATGTTCTCCCATCACCACAGAACCTAAACCTCTGGGTAGGAGAGGATCCCTCATGTCCTTTGTGTTCATCATCTGCAACATTAAGGCACATTTTGACAGGATGTAAGGTGGCTCTTAGCCAAGGACGGTTTACTTGGCGCCATGACCAGGTGCTGCAATGTTTGGCCTTAGCATTGGAAGACAAGCGTAACATGACAAATAAGTTGCCACCTGTTCCATCAAAACATTACAAACAAAAGACAACATTCCTCCGCCCAGGAGAGCAACCACCAAAAAAAGGTGTTAAAACCAATCCTCGCCCAGGACAACTGGAAGCTGCTAGAGACTGGAAAATGCTGGCAGATGTTGGTCAACGGCTTATTTTTCCACCTGAGATTGCCACCACTAACCTTCGACCAGATATTGCCTTGTGGTCTGGATCAGCACGCCTTGTTCACCTGGCAGAGTTAACAGTGCCATGGGAGGATGCTGTAGATGAGGCGTATGAGAGGAAGAAACTGCGGTATGCTCAACTAGCCACTGAAGCGGAACAGCGAGGATGGAGAGTCCGGGTTTACCCAGTGGAGGTGGGTTGTCGAGGATTTGTGGCACACTCTACAACCCGGTTTCTCAGAGACGTCAGATTCAGTGGCCAAGAGTTGAGTCACACATTGAAGAACTTATCTGAAGCAGCAGAGAGGAGCAGCAACTGGCTGTGGTTGAGACGGAAAGATTCTGGCTGGGGATCTCAAACACAATAGAAAGGAAAGCTGATGTACTGGTAAGTAAGCTGGGCTGAGTTGAGTGGGGGACGGAGGGGAGTGATGCTGGGATGCCAGAATCTCCGTCGAGCCCTCTTGAGGTGCCGTGGGCTAGTCGACGAAACACCGAGGATGGAAGGTGCCCACTTGAAGACCCCAAAGATGTACCCTACTTAGCTCAATCCAGACGGTTGTCATGCTGATGTGCTGGGGAGACTGCACTGGTTGATCCCCAGAGCCAGCATAGCAGCCGTTGTGTGTGCTGATGCACTAGAGAGGCAATAAGCTGATCCCTGGAGCCAGCATTACACTTCAGCCATCAACACCAGACAGAAGGATATCTACATCATCATATGGAAGGAAGCGCAAATGGATGGAGAAACATATGGATCATATTAGTTTACTGTAAAGCTATGTCTTAGTTGGTGCTTATCTTGGCGAGAGCCGAGTTCAAATCAGCATGAAGTTTTAACATCTACTCTCGTAATGGAAATCTGAAAAAAACTTAATTTATTTTTACAATGGCCAATATAAATGCACAAATTAGTTAACACTTTTCATTGGATTTATGAATAAAATGGTGTACAGTACATTTCATCAAACAAATTAATTTCTACTAGTTTCTTACAGTACAATATCTGCATTTACATTGCAAAACAAAAATTATGCTTTATCATTTTGTTTGGTTTAAAGCAGAAATGGTTGTGTAATATTGAATTTCTGGCAATTTTTTTCCAATCTTTTGCAGGGACGATACCTCTGCCAAGACTAACTTCTTCCAGCTTTTAATTGAAGACCGAACAGAAGCAGCTTTGTCTTATTATGAGTTTCTCCTCCACATTCAGCAACAGATCTCCAAATAGATGGTAGATTAACACTGAACCATGAAGGCAGAAGAGTCCTAAAATGGCAAAAATATGGACAACCTTTAGAGGAAGGAAGCCTCTGAAGATAACAGTAATCCTACTGAACCGATAAAGCTGTAAAAAGGAAGTGGATGATTTATGAACTAATGCCATAGTATTTTATGAGAAAAATGCTAAGAACAATTGTAAAACGAAAGTCGTCTGTAGACAGAATTACAGCATATTTAATGAATACCTGCTTCCTGTAGTGCAAAGAAGAATGTACTGTTTCATAGTTGCTTTCAGCTGTCAGAATTATGTAGCTGTTCACGGAGAGAACCTTTCTTAGTGAAATATAACCGGCTCTGAAGTTTTCCTACATTTAATACAAAGAACTCTATTTGAGCTGGCAAAAAACTTGTTTTGATGCACCTAGCTAACTAAACATTGTAAAGCCGTGTATAACATGTAACTGCTAATAGGAAAATATTCAGAATGTGTGCAGCAGTACTGAATTACATTTGAGGGAGGCATCTCCTGCCCCATGAAGAGCTGTGGAGGTCTGTATATTTAAGACTTTAGTGCTTGTGCCATCCTCCAGTTTTACCGGGCCATATCTAAGTCCTTCATAAACACAAATTGTTTATCTTTGTAATTCTCTTTCTTTTATGTGAAATGTATTTATGATCTGCTTATTAATTAAAACAAAATAATATTTTGCTTGATGTTGTCTTTTAATTGTTGTCTTTAGAATTTATAACCTTTTCAGATATTTTGTAATAAAATTATATTTCTAGGCCTAAGGCTTGTATATTTTTTGTGTTAATATGTACACACATGGTTTCACCACCTAAGTAATGTGTCCCCAAGCCAAGGGTTGTGTCATTTGACACCTCCACTGCTGCATTTGTCAGCTTTGTGCTGTGTTTCCAATGCTCTGCTTTCTGCTGTTTTTTTATGAAAGACTGCTGCATTTAGCAATCTTGTTGAAAACTCTGCTGGCTCTTCATCGACCTTGGCATTGCAGCTGTATAAGCTGTGAGCCAGTCCACTTTGCACAGTCCTCCCAGAATGTTTCTTTTACAGCTGATCCCCATCGTTTTTGTTATTTTCCACTGAATTGAACAGTAGTTGGCTAGTTGATAACTTTAAACACTCAAAAATGAAAGTAAAACCAAAACGAAACTTAGCAATACGTTTTGACAAACGTTTGAATGAGAAGTCTGTTATCACATTGACAGACTTCTCACAAACATTTGTGTTGCTAAATTTGTATTTGGTACAACCGTTTACTTTTGTTGATGCATATAGACCTTCCATATTTCACCTCGGATGTGAAGACAAAATGTCATGAAACTATATTCAGCATGTACTGTATCACAAGAATAAATCACTGGCAGTCTAGAAAAGTAGTATAAAGCTGAAACACAACTACTCCAAAAATTGTAATACAATATGCTAATATTACCTTTAAAAGTAGTTTAATTTGCTGTATCCATGAGTGAAACCCCAAGAGTGATATGATGACCATGTTTAATCTAACCTACTACCACAAGTTACTTTATGTTGTACTGATTTTACTGCTAAAAGAAAATGGTATTTCATCAGGGTAATGCCTGCTTCTTTTGTACTATAAGCGGATTTAAAAACCTATAGTTGAAAAATATTAATTCTGTACATAGGTATGTCACACTTTGATTTGTATATACTGAATATATTGAGAGCCACTTAATAAATTGAAACCTGGTTAGGACATTATTTTCTGGGGATATATGGAGATGACGGTCATTCAGTACATACATATGTCACTCTTACATTTGTTATGTGTACATACTGTTGATATACATAACCGATCCACTGTTTTTAATAGTTGATGTTAAATAATTATTTATAAAACAACCAGAAGTACATCGATAGGAATAGTTTTCTATGAGGGTTTTTTTTGTGTTTAAATATTTATAGGATTTTAGTATTACATGGTATCATGTTATAAATTCATGAAATGCACCACCTGGAAATCCTTTCTACAAGTTAATGTATTGAGAGTGATACACGAGTGGTAATTTTGCTGAACATTCTGATATTTTTCATCAGTCCGCTATTTCATATTGTGTTGATTGGAGATGAGGTTAATTAAAAAGGTGATATACTTTTTAGACTATTTGATTATTTTACAGGCAGGATAATATAAATGTAAAATCTCATAATGTTATTTTTAGGATTTGTTGATTTGTAGAAGTATAAACATATTCAAGACACCCTGCAAATAAAAATATTATTTTCATATAGATACACATTCTTCCATGGCCTATTACCAAGAACAGACTGTTACCAAAGATAACATATCATTTATCCATGAAGGTGACTGTAGCAGAGGTTGTGATAACCAACGTTATCATGGTCAAACTTCTAATAAGCCTGTCTGAAAATGTTACACGGTAATGTAAAATTCATGTACACCACTGTACACACAAAAAGTTTGTGTGTCACTATACATTTAGTAATGTATGGTGAGGGGCTCCCGAGTGGCGCATCCAGTAAAGGCGCTCCACGCGGAAGTAATGTATGGTGATTACACTAAAAGTATTTCAATTGACAACATGGCTCCTATCTTCATGTAACAGTGGATGAGAAGAAACTCCCAGCAGCTACTGTCAAAATGAGTTTGATTATGACTTGCATCAAGTTTAAACTGTTACTACATTTTGTACAGATTATAGTACAATTAACTGGTACAGATCAGTTTTTCCTATGGTTTTGGATAGCAGACAAAACTATTTTAAAGTCCAAAACCAATATAAGGTAATCATGGTTTATATGATAACACACACTTGTATTCATTATAAATAAAAGGTCAAGGAGCAGGCCATCAAGGTTAAACAGGAGAATGTGTTCTCAATTAGTTTGATTAAACTTGGTTTAATTGGGGGAAAAAAGGATTCAGGCATGTTTCAATGCACTTAATATTGATCAGTATTAATTAAAGCTTGGCAAATTGTTTTTAGTTCTTGTACATGGTGGCTTGGTTCATATACTTTGATCTGAAGTTTCTTCTTGATCTTTATTATTTCCTCTTCAATTTTAGTATCCTGGAAAAAAACTTCCGGATGATTTATATACATTTGTTAGCAAGAGAATTGTATCATGCATTACAGAATGAATAAAAGAAAATCTACCTAAAAAACTGAAGTTGATCAATGTGAATTATCCGCGATGTGTTTAATATTGTTGAAATATTTACGTATGTAGTATATATACGTATACGTATTGGAACTTTTAACATGTTATTCTTCAGTACTCAGAATTTCATTTTTTTTTCACTGCATGCCAATTGAATTTTCAATTCAGCCTACAGTGTACTCTCTCAAGGCATGTTTTGTTGATAATCCAGTTTACATTCTCCAAAGACAGAGGTTGGGGCACAAGCTTCCTACCCAATAGGAAACCTGTTTTGTATTATGTTCCTGATACTACTCTAACATCCTCTCATTGGTTGAACTTAAGTGAGATTTGGGCAGACCCACCGAGAGGGCGGGGAGGTTCCTCAGGGCCCAAGGCCCTGAAGCGGGTCCCTGATGAAGGGGGAACTTTTTTATTTTTTTATTTTAATATTACAATATTTATAACAATAGTCCTGCACAAGACCCTTTGCGTTCCCACCACCACATTAAAAAGAAAAACTCCTGTCCTGCACACTGAGCCGATGTGCTTGTTGTGTAATGATTGTGTACCCAGGCGCTGTCAAACACTTCCTTTCACACAATGATTTGAACTTTCCAATTTCATATTTTACTACACCAAAAAGCTGAGAAAAAAGGCATAGCAATTTTATTTATTTTTTTTAAAAAACTTTTAAAAACTTTAAAATAACCCTAAAGTTGCACAATATATATGAATTACTCTATTATTAAGATCTATTAATTTACTCAAAACAACGTGGTGCAACAATTTGTTAGAAAAATGGTATCGTGTAAAATAAATAAAGTACTTTCTTCAGCAGGTGGCAAACACAATTAGAGAATGATCGGTATTGCTTAAAATAACAAACATATTGACCAATACAGGCTATTAGTTAAGAGCAGAGATGAGTGTTTATTTTTGGCACGGGATAAATAAAATAGTGTATAGCAACACCATTAAATGCAGTTTTATGCTAAAAACGTATGTTATTTGATTTTAAGTAAGCTTCTGATGAATGACTATTACACGTGGAGTTGTACAAAAAAACATATTTATTCACTTACCTAAAAAAAAAAAAAGGTTGAATACTGTAAATAACTTAAACATAACTACTTTGAGAAAAAGTAAACTATCCTGGGGACGGGGGGACAGCGGGACATACCAATCCTTCCCCGGGGCCCATACAGCTCTCGGCGGCCCTGGATTTGGGGCCACTATTCAAATGCACAGCCCTTTTCTAAATTACCTTAATGAGCGAGTTTCACTAAAATATGTGATAAATCCAGTTTCTCCAGCTTTTATGTCTGAACCAGGAGCGATCCTCACATCTTCCCATTGTACTAGCCTCTGTGAAGCTACACCACGAACAAATTCAGGAAATACTATCGTATAGGTTCAACATTAAAACTGCAAACTGTCCTATCCTGCATAACTGAGTACCGCTAGATTAAACGCATATACGTGACATTGTGTTTTATAAGATAAATGTTTACCAACTCCTTCGAAATTGCCATGTTAATAATAATAATAATGTCCCTACCAACGACACTATAAAAGCATTTTCCAATGCTGGGGTTGCACCTGACTTTAGGCAAAGGGCATCAAAAATTTTTTTTAATGATTTTATGTCGGTAGAATTCTATTAGCTAATTGAGAGAACGATCTTCCCCTTTAAATGGCAACCAATGGGTTTATACTAAAGCTGAGATGAAGGCTGAGCTTGACAGACAGTGAAGCTGAATTTTATTTTGCATTTCTGGGAGCTACTGTAGTTATTGTTGTTGTATTAATACTAGTGAGCGGTTGTCACGACCAACACCGCAGAACCGGACGGACGTGGCTGGCTTTTTTTTTTTTGAGCAAATCATTCTACAGTTATCACATTATGACAACATTCTCAAGGAAAGTGCAGTAATTCAAAGAAATGGTTTTGTTTGGAAGCATTGTGAAGCTGCACGTTGCAGCTCTTCGGGGGGCTGTTGGCTGCGCTGCTGTCAAAACAAGCAGGAACCAGGTTAAGATACTTTCTCGGGTAAGTTTAAATCTAAATATCTATGAAAAAAGTATCTTAAACGTAAGGGAAAAAAGGCAAACGACTCACTGTTTCGTTTAGCAAGGAGCAACATGTTCTGTCATTTTTCACACAACGTGCAATCAATTGTTTTACAAACGTGTCTGCTCGGGTACTTCTGAGCTCGTGTTGTAATTAATTTCTTCCGAATTTATTTTGGCATGACATTTGTTTTGGAGAGGGGAGTTTTCTGGTGCTGTACAAATCGTACGGACAACTTTGTTATGTAGTCGTATAAGGTTTTTTTTCTCAAATGTTTATTTTTCATCTAAGTTAGATTTGACCAGACAGTAAACAGTATATTAAATTAACGTTATATCAATGTAACCTAGTGAAATCAAAGTACTGATACGGTAAGCCTGTTGCTTGGACCCGTGATGAAACGCATGCCATGATTAATGGAGTTTGTGCACACCAGAATATAAAGTACTGTGCTCAATGCAACTTAGCTGAATGCCAAAGTTTTTGTCATTATTTATTCTAATTTATATCTGAAGATGTGACATTAGGGAGCATCCCTCATCTCACTGTTGGTCTGCTGAATTTAATTTTGCATTTCTGGGCTCTGCTGTACTATGTAGCGGCTTTCATAAATATGTTGGTAAATCGCCTCTCCCAGAGAATGGATCAACTGGAGAAAGTTGCTCTTTCCAGAGAGATCTCAGCAGGTGTGGGTCCACTTGAAGAAGAGGGGGAAACAGGTTAAAACCTAGGCCAGCACCTTTTTTTTTTTAATATAAAAGAAGTTTGCCAGCCTGTGCCGGACGTCTTCATAGGAATATGATTCATTATGTGATTCATCTGCTGTGCACTGTAATAAGAGGGCAGACTTCTTAATCCTGTTGTGATTTTCCACATTTGTTGGTGCAGAGAGTGTTGGTAGTTAAGTGAGGCACGGACCAGTATCACCAACTGATTGCTGTTTAGATTTGTGCTGGCTGACATCCTGTTTTCTTGTCCTGTTGCTGAGATTCTTGTATGCCTTATCTGCCTGGCCAGGTTAACTGAATGCTTGCAGACTTTATGATGGTGCTCTGTAAACAGCACCCAAGTTTTACTGCTAGTTAAAACAGAATTGAATTGCAGTGCATTCAAAAAAGCAAAAGCAAATTCCAAGAGCTGAAACTTTGCTGTGTAATGAATGAATTTAAGCCACAGTTTTAAGCAGCAGTGTCTCACAGTCATGTGTTCAGCTTTACACTAAGCTCTAATTCCTTCCTTGTCTGTTTACTGCTGGGCAGTTCCACAAATTAGGCAACTTCACTGTCAATTTGAAAAGCAACCTAATAACACACTTGGTGACGGTAATTCTCAATGGTTTTAGAAAATATGGCTTATTTCTGGAATAAGTCAGTGGTTTGACATGTATACGAAACTGAATGCAACCAGATAATTGACATATATCCAGGGATATATTGTAATTACTTTCTTATTGTGATTTTGAACTGCATTGGGATTTACTGAAAGGTTTCTCCTGTTTAAGAAGCACTTGTAAGAAATTATGTAAGCAAGTCTCTTCATTCTGTTAAGTTATATTATAACATTTGTACATCACAGATATTTTTTATACCATCCCAGTGCGGATAAAAAGTCAGTTGTTCTGAGTACGACTGATACCATGGCATTTTATAAGCATTTCTCCCTTTATGAAGAAACGTGGACACATTATTTCTCTGTCCTAATTGGTTTGACCTACTATGCCCAAGTAAAAATCCACTTCATGATTATACTAATGATTACCACATCTTTTAAAGTGTCTGCCTTGCTGCACATTCTGAAGTTTCGTTGCTTGATGTGCTGCCTGTACAGACGTTGTTGAGTAGCTTTACAGTTTAACATTCCTAAAGGTAGTTTTAGCTATAGGCACACACTTCCTCACCCCTGTGAAACTCGCTTGATCCTGTGTTACTGAGATCCAAACAGATGCTCATTCCAGCAGTAAGAGGTTACAGGTATGTAACAAGCTAGCTTCCTATTCAGCAGCAACAGCTCCAGCAGGTTGTCATAGAGCTTGTAGGGGGACGTGACCTGCCGTTCATTGCTGAGGTGGAACGGTGATTACCATTGTCTATTTAACATACTGTAGCTGTCATAAAGGAGTGAGTTGGGTAACAAGAGGGATGGCAGACAGCAGAGGGAAGGTTCCAATTTCAGTTTCAAAATAGTCTTTTAAACAGAGAGATGTGTCCGCTTAGGTTTGTGGCTGAGATGCAATATTGCAATATTGTGAATTGATAAAGATAAAGGTCTTAAAAATAGTTAACAATGTTTAAACCCATATGGGACACTGCATCTTTATAATTCATATCAAAAGCAGGGGTTAAAAAAAAAAAAAAAAAAATCTTATTCATTAGTCAAATAATACCTCCTAAGACTAGCATTGCACATAATATCGGCTCTTGCACTGAGAAGTGTGAGTTCAGAAATACTACACGTTCTCACGCAGCTAACAAAGTGAGGCCTAATTTATGCCACCTTTTGAAGCTTGTATATTGAAATGTTTAAAGCACCTTGCTTTATTTGCCTGGATCTTAAATCTAAACTAAAGCCAACAAAAAAGCAAGGTAGCACATTCCTGCCTGGTGAGCTTCAATTTAATCTTACTTTTAAAAGACTGTCCCCAAAACACTTTAATTGAAACTCAAAATTCACAACAGTGGAGCCAGGTTAGCACTAAATACTGAAGGTCACCCTCACGGCCAATAAAAGAGTAACAGGGACATTGCATTTCATTAAAATGGCTGCTCTATTTCAACAGCACCATAAATTGTGGAATGTGAACATATTGTGAACGCTAAAGACTATTTAATGACATATTTAATTTAAAAATGTTAAAAAAAAAAAAAAAACAAGAACCTGTATTAATTACTCTCAATACTGTTCAGGGTGTGGTCGCACAAACTAATTTGTTACCTTTTTAAATTCACATCTTAAAAACAATACTTAAGAATCCCTGTGAGAAGAGCTTGCAGTATGTATTTGTAAATTTCCTGCCGTCGTCTCATTTTTTCAAATCTTATAAACCATTTCTGATGCCAATTTCATATTTCCAGTGCCACATTGTTCTAACCTCATGCCAAAACAAGCTCTAAATGGTTTCCTTCATCTCAACTGCAAAGAATACTGTCATGTTCTATGATGCTGTCACAATTTTTATATATATATATAAATTGAATATTGTAGGTTATATTCAAAATAAAAATATGTATTGTAAAAGGTGGTTCTAGTGTTAATGAAATGTAACTTTTAGATGTTCCACAAACACACACACACACACACACACACACAAATATAAATTCTAAATAGTAAAACTTGTATTTAGTAGAAATTATATTTTATATAATTGTGCATGCATGCGTGGAAAGGTAACCAGACAAACAAGTAGCTAATGCGTGGCGTAATTTAGAATGTACGAGACAACACGTGATTTAATTTCTCTTGTTAAATGTTTTTATCTTCATGGCAACGTATGAAGCTCTCCTCACGATATTCAGAGTTGTTCTTTTCCTACTTAGTAAGCAGACACGGACATTTAAATATCTCCTCCCCTAAATGACTATGAATTGAGTAATCTGCATTGGTTTGGACGATTTTTTATTCCTAAATCAGAACTACATAGCAATGCATTTCCTGAAAAGTACGGCAAACACGTTGTGAGGAAAACGCCGCCCATCTTACTGAATCGTCTTGAAAACGCAGTGGGACTGTCTGGCCTAACCTGGCTCAAATCTTATCTTTCTGATAGATTTCAGTTTGTCTCTGTTGGGGAGGCAAAATCTGAAAGGTCTTCTGTTGTTCGGGTTTTATTAATTGTATTTTTCAGTGCTTATTTTTTATGTAAATCATTTTTTTTGGGGGGGCTTTCGTTTTTGATATACTGTATGAAATTAGTGTTTTCAGTTACTTTCCAAAATGCTTGAGCGTTTTTTTTTTTTTCTGGTCAAAATATGTATAGTAGTAACTCGACAGTAGTTGCACACTTAAGTTGTACCTTCTTTACTTTGCTGTCTTCCACAACGAAATCCCTATGGTCACGGGCACATTCTTCTGGGGTTTTTGTGTGTAGTCATTTTTGTACATTTCGCCACAATTCTGTTTTAAATCCTCCGTATCTTAACTGTAATACAGCTTGAAATCACTCTAACAAACCTCCATCCTGATTGTAATCTCGTTATAAATCTTGCAAGCGGAGTCTCTAATATGTGTTGTCATTCAGTAGTTGGGCCGGGTTTAAAGTATTGAGAAAGAATCAATGATAGATGCAGGTCAGGAAGGTGGGACATTGCCCAGCAGCACTGGGAAACATTATTATTATTATTATTTTTGTAGTAGGTTTTATTTTTTAATGGGAATAGGGTAAAGTCAACATGAATTGATTAACCATTTTCACAGTTTTTCCGATGTTTATTGGCTATTGTGGCAAAGTGCCCCGCCCCTGTGTGCATTTATGTGTTCTGTGTTGTATGTTGCGTGTGTTAATGTTGGTGTATAGTCATTGGTACACGGGATATAAACGGGTCTGTGTTTCATGTGTATTTAAAGTGTAGATTTGTATTTAGGCACGAGGAGAGCACAAATCACTTCACGTGCTGGTTAAATGTAATATGTGAGCACGGGGTTGCACAGAATTAATTCACGTGCTGGGATTCAAGTGAATAATTAATTAGTAATTGAATCCCAGCACAACAGTATATATAGATGCACGTTTCTTTCACTCAGGGTTAGGTGTTCGGTGAGTGGAGAACGGGATTGGAGACGGAGGTAAAGATAATAATTGTTAGAATAATAATAGTAAAAATAGTGTTTTCACTCACCGTGTTTGTTCGTTTGTCTGTGCATCCACCGTTTGTGTGTTAGTACGTTTTGTTTGTCCTTTTGTTTTGGCTCGAGTGCCGTGTCCTGTGTTTTGTTGTTTCAAACCTTTTATTTTCTGTTCCGTTATTAAATGCTGAGCGCAATCACGCGCTCAGCTTTACCAAAACCCCATCTCTCTGTTTATTTATTTCCTGCATCTGGTCTGACGCCACCCACTCCGGCCGTCTTTGTGACACGTGGTGTCCTGCGTGGGATCTACAGCGCCTCCAGGACTCAGGCCAGAGCAGGAACAGCATTTTTGGATTAAAAAAAAAAAAAAGAGAGAGAAAAAAAAGAGGGAAAAAAAAATGGCAGAAGACGCAATCAAAGTGCGGGACTGGATGCTGGAAAATGCTGGGCTGGAGGCCCAGTCTATCCCAGTAGTCATCCAGTTCCTGCGATTTATGGATAGGGAGCGATGGGAGGCATATGCGAGGGAACAGACCGTAAGCACCTGGGAGGAAGGTGTGGGGTTGGTCCTCAGCTACCTGGAGGCAGTTATAAGTGGAACAGCAGCCCAGGTAGCAGGTCCACCAGCAGAGGAAGAATGCCTGCTGTCCCTGTCTCCACCAGCAGAGGAAGAATGCCTGCTGGTTTTGCCTCCACAGCCCAAGCGGGAGGAGCCTGAGCGTCCACAGCCCAAGCGGGAGGAGCCCGAACGTCCTACGCCTGAGTGGGAGGAGCCCGAACGTCCTACGCCTGAGTGGGAGGAGCCCGAACGTCCTACGCCTGAGTGGGAGGAGCCCGAACGTCCTACGCCTGAGTGGGAGGAGCCCGAACGTCCACAGCCCAACAGGGAGGAGTCGGTGCGTCCACAGCCCAACAGGGAGGAGTCGGTGCGTCCACAGCCCAACAGGGAGGAGTCGGTGCGTCCACAGCCCAACAGGGAGGAGTCGGTGCGTCCACAGCCCGAAGAGAGGGAAGTCGGGGCTTCCACAGCCCTAGGACCCAAGCTGCCAGCAGAGGGAGAATGCCTGCTGGTTCCACCTCCACCAGCAGAGGGAGAATGCCTGCTGGTTTCCCCGTCAAAAGCGGAGCCGCACCAGTTCCCTGCAAGAGAGGCAGAGCAGCACCAGTCCCCTCGAAAAAGGGGAGACTACACGCTGCTCCCACCTCCATCGGCAGGAGACTACACGCTGCTCCCACCTACACCGGCAGGAGCAGAGCAGCCGGAGCTGCCTCTGCCTCCGCCACCTCCACCGCTTCCTCCACTAGGAGCAGAGGAGCTGGAGCTGCCTCTGCCTCCACCACCGCCAGGAGCAGAGGAGCTGGAGCTGCCTCTGCCTCCACCACCACCAGGAGCAGAGGAGCTGGAGCTGCCTCTGCCTCCACCACCGCCAGGAGCAGAGGAGCTGGAGCTGCCTCTGCCTCCACCACCGCCAGGAGCAGAGGAGCTGGAGCTGCCTCTGCCTCCACCACCGCCAGGAGCAGAGGAGCTGGAGCTGCCTCTGCTTCCGCCACCGCCCGGAGCAGAGGAGCAGGAGCTGCCTCTGCTGCCCGTACCTCCACAGGGAGTACGGTGGCCGGAGCCCCAGAAAGGGGAGCTGCCGGCTACGAAGAAGGGGGAGGTCGGGGGACCACCTGCCCCCACAGCTTTTTCGCTGCAGGACGGGACCAGCATGCTGTCAGCCGTGCCACTACCGGCAGGGGAGCTGACAGCATTTCCAGCCATGGGCCCACTGAAGCCTCCCTTCCCAGCCCGAGACTTTGGCCTGGACTGCTGGGTATTTAAGGGGGGAGGTGGCCGTTGAGGCCATGTGTGCTGCACACAAGGGGGGGTATATGTGGCAAAGTGCCCCGCCCCTGTGTGCATTTGTGTGTTCTGTGTTGTATGTTGCGTGTGTTAATGTTGGTGTATAGTCATTGGTACACGGGATATAAACGGGTCTGTGTTTCATGTGTATTTAAAGTGTAGATTTGTATTTAGGCACGAGGAGAGCACAAATCACTTCACGTGCTGGTTAAATGTAATATGTGAGCACGGGGTTGCACAGAATTAATTCACGTGCTGGGATTCAAGTGAATAATTAATTAGTAATTGAATCCCAGCACAACAGTATATATAGATGCACGTTTCTTTCACTCAGGGTTAGGTGTTCGGTGAGTGGAGAACGGGATTGGAGACGGAGGTAAAGATAATAATTGTTAGAATAATAATAGTAAAAATAGTGTTTTCACTCACCGTGTTTGTTCGTTTGTCTGTGCATCCACTGTGTGTGTGTTAGTACGTTTTGTTTGTCCTTTTGTTTTGGCTCGAGTGCCGTGTCCTGTGTTTTGTTGTTTCAAACCTTTTATTTTCTGTTCCGTTATTAAATGCTGAGCGCAATCACGCGCTCAGCTTTACCAAAACCCCATCTCTCTGTTTATTTATTTCCTGCATCTGGTCTGACGCCACCCACTCCGGCCGTCTTTGTGACAGCTATCCACCAATTTCTTTTTTATTTGTATCGGGGGTGTTTTATCGGTTAAAACCGAATATCAGAAGCCTTATATATATATATATATATATGTATATATATATATATACTACCGTTCTGTGATATTATCCACACACACAGAGTGAACTTCCATTGCTATGTGGATGATACCCAGCTATTAGGGATAGGAATTTTAAATGTTTAAACGTATAAACTCAAGTGGAGGTTAAACGTTGAATAATATGGCAGACGTATATATATGGTCATGTGACAAATGTCACCAAACGCATATTTTTTAATGTGTTAATTTTAGTAATTGGTGCTCTCTGTGTTCATGCTGTATGGTATCCAGTCCATGAGGTAAGATTGTTAATGCCAAGCGTTTTTTTTTTTTCTGACGTTTGTTTATATGTTTAATAAAATGGCATCTCTAAACAAAGGAACGAGGCAAAGCCATGTTTGGAAGTATTTTGAGGAACTTGACGAGAAAACCGTGGTATGTAAATAATTATGCCAAACTAAATTGCCATACACAAAAACACAAGTTCAATGCTTTACCATTTAAAATGAAAACATTCAGAAATTACTGAGGATGGAGTTACTTTTGGCAGTAGAAAGCAAACATCCCTAATTAACAGAGTGCTCTAGATGGCATACATCCTTGTGAATACATATAACATGTTTTTTTTTTCTCAATATTAATTAAAAGAATGCATAAGTGTAAATATATTATGTATAGGCTTTCATTTCCCCGTACACTTATACAAATTTAAAAAAAGTCCTTTATCTATGTAATTTGTCAACAGAAGGGGATATTAAAACAAACAAACAAAAAAAAAAAACGTTTGTGCCACTGATCCCTGTATTTGATAGATTCTGTAACATAAGCTGTGTTATTTATTTATTTATTTTTAATTATGTTGTTTTTGTTTTGTTCACTAATATCAGATAAACTGTATTACTGTACGAATGGTCTGAGTGATAGTAAATATGTATTGAGCTAGTTGTATCACATGTATCTCAATGTATATTTGTTTGTAACTGTTACAGCACAGAAACTGTCTATCTTGTAAAGTTACCTCAATTAAGCCCGGTACACACTGCCCGATGTTTAAACTTTGCGAGTCAACTGAAATCAATCGTCCGATCCTGTAAAATCACATGGCGAAGTGTAACGCACTGCCCGATGCGACTGAAAAATCGCGTCGCAATTAACAAAAATAAATAGCTTTACAAGACACCTTAACTTGACTAAAATAAATTGGATTTCTTATCTACTGTTCTATGCTGCATATGAATATAATTGGTCTGTGATAATCTACGTGGTGAGTTTTGCTCTGAATGTTGCATTGATTACTGTGCTCTTTCATTATTATAAATACTACATATTATTGCAGTGGAATGTGATATCCTGGTGGCATGGCTTTGTGCCACACAGTAGCTTACATTTTTAATGTACTTTTAAATGTTGTTTATTCAGGCAAACTGAGGCAGCTTGTTGGGGGTGGGAGGGAGGGAGGCTTTTATTTACTTTTAGGCAGTAGAGTCATCTGGAGTAAATCTGGCAACATACTGTATGCAGTAATTATTGTAATTATTCTTACAGGATACAACTTCGCCCTGTTTTCAGATGTTTTCTCTCAGCTCTAAATTTCAGTTTTCAGGTGCTTTTTAAAAGTTACTTTTTACACAGGATCAAACACTATTTTATCTCAGCAGTGACCCTTGGATGGAATTAGAATTTTGGTGCCACCATCCCATTAAAGTAATAAATAACAAACAAACAAATGCAAAATATATATATATTTTTTAATGCAGTTTTATCATTAAATAATTGCACACAGTTATCAGCCTTAAGCCTGTTTTTGACTTTTCAAATTAGAGAGCTGCTGATTTACGTGGCTGTAGATGTGTGAAAATAATTGGCTTGGAAAACAGTGTTTATTGCAGACCGAGAGAGGAAAGTTGTTGATAATGTCAGTTAATTGCACATTTAAAGTGTGTGAAATTAGCATTTGTGAGTAGAGTGGTTACTGATGTCAGTGAAGAGCTTTCTGTAGCTGCACAAGGCTTTTTGCGACATGTACTGGAGGTGTTATAAGCAAAACAAGATCATATAGGCCTATATCATTTTTTTAAGGTGCCGTATTTTTTTGCATATGAAATGGTCTCTGCAGTGATGCAGTAACTGCCCCCACTTGTCTCCCTCTGAATGTTCTGTCCCCTGCAAAGTTTAAAAATGTCCGAATGAAGCACACAGTTACAAATCTTAAAAATGCAAATCCTTATTCTGAATATCTTTGCCTGGAAATTACATTCTATTCTCTTAAACCTGTCGGTAGTTTCTTTGCATAATATTGTCTCATCATGAGATACCATCTAGGGCTATTTCTTTGTACCATATTTCCAAATATAAAGTTGCCACACAACCTGTACAGTAGTAATAATGTTTCAGCTGGTCATTTCACTAGTTTGATCTCTTACAAATCCTCATGTCATGTTTTACAGTATCCCAATGTGTTGCCAGTTGAAAAACTAGTCCGTTTATTATAGTACCTGTTCTCCAGTGGTTCTAGCTTAAAAAAGGGAACTGACTGCTGTCTGCTTTCAATTGTATTATTTTTTTTTTTTTGTTAATACAGCTATGGAATTAAGGATGCATTAGTTGGCTGGCAAGTGCCAAACAGCAACATGTATTGGAACACATTTCTTACAATTTTCATCTAAAAGAGTATAAATGTGTGTGTCATGTATACAGATTGTGACACAGCTGAGGCCTGCCTGTAAATAAAGTATTGGGTTTATGTGTTGGTGGTGGTTGGCAGGGATGGGGTCAGTTGCTGCCCCTGCCAAAAACATGTGAATGTGGGTTTTGTGGCTGTTTTCTACAACCACGGTATAATTGGTTAATTGTTTTATTAATTTAATTAACAACACCTGCTAGTAATTAAGGTTTAAAGCACGGCAAAATGTTTGGTCTGTATCTGCATTAAGGCTAAGGCCTGAAGGAAGCCTGTTGGGGACAGACCTGAAAAATAACGAACCCTTCTTATAACGAACACCTGTTTTTAATTATCCCAACAGCAAGAACCGATTTTTTTTTTTTTTTCTTCTTCAATGCAAATTAGCCCTATTAGAACTTAGTAGTGCAATGGACTGTGGGACTTAATGTGACATTATCCCACCATGCACTGTATTTTATGTTAACAACCAGGCAAATATGGAGCCCGTGCCCACGGAATATAGTGCTTCTTCACATAAATGTTACGGCTTTTTCTTACAAACACAAGGTGCATTTTATCATAATGTGTGCGTTTCATTTTGAACTCCTTGACTGATTTTCATCGCTCCAGATATCAATGAGAGTGGATTTCAGCACCTGATCATGTCGCTCCATCATCCACGATTTTACAACAAGCCTCAGAATTTGTATACGGACATTGGAGGATGCACAACGAATATAGTTTGGTATTGCAGCATCCACGCTTCTGACAAACCGCACTACCTGATGCAATCTAATTTAGAACCGGACTCGAGACTACCCCCAGGGCTTTAATTATGTATGTAATACTTGGACCATGTGTTATGTTTATATCCATTTTAAAAGAATATATCAGATAAATATTTTTTGATTTGTTCCAAAAATAGAATTTCATAATTGATTAATCCCCATATACATTTATTTGGTTATTGGGGTAAGTAATGTCTGCCTGGCTTATATTGTACGAAGTTCAAACCACCAAACTTTTTTGTGAAAGGTGAAACTAATATAGTTGTACTTATCAGCAAATTACTCTTTGATGCAGAGCAGGAATAGAGACATAATTCTCTTTCCGGGAAGCTTTGGAGAGGCTTAAGTGGTCTGAGGACAACGTAAAATGAAACACTCTCTGGCCATGGAAGTAGCTATCAGTTTCACAAACTCTAAAGGTACCACACAGACTCTGTTCATACTGGTTATGCTGATCTACAGTTTGATTCCCCAAGTACAGTAAACACACACACACACACACTTTCGTAAGGGTTACAGCCAGTAAACTAAATAGGATTCTACATTACTGTGCGGTATTAACTGAGAAATAATTATTTTAAGTTTGGTGGATAGCTCATAAACTCAATCCCATCCAAATGGAGCTACAGTAGATATAAAACAGTGCATCACTGTTAAGAAAATAAGTCTACCCTTAATGCCCATTTGAAAACCAAATTTTGGTATAAAATGTTCCTTAGCATAACAAAATAATGAGCTTAAGCCATGCGACTTCATAAAAATGCCAGGTGCTCAGCGTTCGGTATTTGAGTTGTTAAAATTGCCAAAATGAGTTGATTAAGAATCTGTATAAATAGCCATTTGAAAAGACATGAGTTTAATTAACGCAAGAACAGTGAAAGATACGACCATGCTCCGCTTGAGTAATGAAGATTGCCTGGTTGCTATCGGTATAGTTGAAGATCTGTCTGTGAGAGAAGTTGCTCTGAGAATGAGATGTCCTGCTTCAACAATCGGCAGACGAGTCCAGAGAAACCAGGAAACCGGCTCTGTGAGGGACAGGCCACGTCCTGGAAGACAGAGGGTCACCACACTGGCCCAGGACCGTCCCATCCGATTGATCTACCTACGTAATTGTTTTTAGACAAATGGCAGTGGCTACAGCATGAGAATTTCCAGGATGAAATAACCCCTGGGTAACATGTTGACAGCTGAGACACAACAATCACTGCCTTCTGTGGGCCAGAGAACATCTGAAGTAGCGGCAGAGAGAGTGGTGGAGTGTTTTATTAACCGATGAATGCCGTTTTGTACTTGACAGACCTGACTGAAGACATGTGTGGAGACGTCATGGTGAGCGTTATGCTGACACTTGCGTTGTTCAAGCCAGCCGGTGGGGGGGAGTGGAAGTGTGATGATGTGGGGAGGAATCTCCTTTAACACAAGAACGCCTTTGGGGCAGATTGAGTGCAACCTTACTGCTCAGCGATACATTGACAAAGTCCTTGAGGCAACAGTTTTTCCGTTCCTGCAAGCCAATCCGGAAGTGTCGATTTTCCAGCAGGACAATGCAAGACCACACAGTGCTGGGATTATAATTGCACAACTTCAAGAAAACAATGTCGAGGTCTTGGCGTGGCCAGCTTTTTTCTCCTGACCTGAGTCCAATAGAACATCTGTGGGACCATATCGCCAGTGTCATCCACGGAGACGACCGCGACCAGCCAACCTTCGCCAGCTGGCTGCAGCTGCACAGGAAGAATGGCAGAACATCCCACAGCAGTCTATCCAGAGGCTGACCAGGTCTATGCACCAGCGCTGCTGATTGTGTTAATGCTCAGGGAGGTCATACCCAATACTAACTTTGTAATGTTATCATTTTGACAGTGTGTCACGTTTCATACTGAAAACTTATGATTCTTCGCTCTGTATTTTTGTTCACATTTTCTGTGGTTTTGTTTGATAACTATGTTTGTTTAAAATATTTGAATAAATCCATTAGACCTGAGTATTGCGTTTCTTTTGTGTGTGTGTGTGTGTGTGTGTGTGTGTGTGTGTATATATATATATATATATATATATATATATATACAGACGTGCTCAAATTTGTTGGTACCCCCTCCATAAAAAACGAAGAATGCACAATTTTACTGAAATAACTTGAAACTGACAAAAATAATTGGCATCCACCATTGTTTATTCCATATTTAATAGAAATCAGACTTTGCTTTTGATTTTTTATTCAACATAATATTGTAAATAAGAAAACAAATGAAAATGGCATGGACAAAAATGATGGGACCGCTAACCTAATATTTTGTTGCACAACCTTTAGAGGCAATCACTGCAATCAAACGTTTTCTGTAGCTCTCAATGAGACTTCTGCACCTGTTATCAGGTAGTTTGGCCCACTCTTCCTGAGCAAACTGCTCCAGCTGTCTCAGGTTTGATGGGTGCCTTCTCCAGACTGCAAGTTTCAGCTCTTTCCATAGATGTTCGATAGGATTCAGATCAGGACTCATAGAAGGCCACTTCAGAATAATCCAATGTTTTGTTCTTATCCATTCTTGGGTGCTTTTAGCTGTGTGTTTTGGGTCATTATCCTGTTGGAGGACCCATGACCTGCGACTGAGACAGAGCTTTCTGACACTGGGCAGTACGTTTCGCTCCAGAATGCCTTGATAGTCTTGAGATTTCATTGTGCCCTGCACAGATTCAAGGCACCCTGTGCCAGGCGCAGCAAAGCAGCCCCAAAACATAACCGAGCCTCCTCCATGTTTCACTGTAGGTATGGTGTTCTTTTCTTTGAAAGCTTCATTTTTTCGTCTGTGAACATAGAGCTGATGTGACTTGCCAAAAAGCTCCAGTTTTGACTCATCTGTCCAAAGGACATTCTCCCAGAAGGATTGTGGCTTGTCAAAATGCATTTTAGCAAATTCCAGTCTGGCTTTTTTATGTTTTTCTTTCTTGCAATAATTTAGAAATTACAAATACAACCAACACAATAAAATGTGCGGTTCAATCTTGACCAGCAGCATACAGAGATCTGAAAACATAATATTGTAGCGATCTTGGTTCTCGCAGGCAGGCACATCACACAGGGCGAGGCAGTCCATACACAGATGGAGGGCGGGCGCGAACCCGGGACCTCTCGCACTAAAGCATAGCGCCGATACCGCTGTACAAAGCCGGGTTCTTTGCAAGGAGCGTATATCGGGCTTATGTCTTGTGTGTGATTACGTCACCTACCAGCCCTACTGCTGCCTTCCCCCGTGCACGCTACACTCTCCCCTTCCAGCCTCAAGTCCGCCCCGGACTTGCTAACCAGGCTACAGTCCGACGAGTGCGTACTGGGGTACCTGCGTCCACTTCTGACACCAGTGTAACGATCTTGGTTCTCGCAGGCAGGCGCATCACACAGGGCGAGGCAATCCACACACAGGCGGAGGGCGGACGCGAACCCGGGACCTCTCGAACTAAAACATTGTGCCGATACTGCTGTACAAAGGAGCGTATATTGGGCTCATGTCAGTTTGTGTGTGATTACGTCACCTACCAGCCCTACTGCTGCCTTCCCCCCCGTGCACGCTACAATAGATAGGATATCTGTTTTTTAAATGTGATTTGTGAACTGAAATAAATTCGTTTTTTTAAATAAAATTATAAATATGCAGCTATAGTACGCACTTCTAGGAAATGAACTGTTAATTCTGAAGAGAACGTAAAAAAAAACTGTCATCATATCCAAAAACTGCAAACTAACAATTGTTAGGCTTTACATACTTTACAAGCAAAAAAAAAAAAAGGAGCAACGCAGCCTAACAACTTTAAAAAAAAAAAAAAAAAAGTTATCGTACTTAGCTTGATATGGGCTTGCTGCGATCCTGCAATTCTGTCGAAACTGGTGGGTTATAATAAATAAACAAATTCCATTCATTTTTAGGGCTTTGCTCCATTAAGCGGTTTAGTGACTTTCTATTTAAACAATAACTGCACTCAGACACTCAATACAATGTTGCTGCGGCCGGGATTGAATTACAGTGTGCTGAAAGGCTCAAGCGATTAATGGCCGTTAAAATAATTAATCTCTTAAAACATTTACTCATTAATCGCAATAGTTAACTGTGATTTAATTGACAGCCCTAATATATAAATATTTTAGAGGTCAGCACGGGTAGAAAATCTGGAACCGGGTACCCGCCGTGAAATACCTGGATCGTTTTCGGGTAATGATTTAAAAAAATAATAATAATAAAAAAAAATAACATATATTAATGTTTAAAGTGCATGATACATATTTAAATACCAGGGCTTGATTTTTTTTTTTTTTTAAGGTTGCATTTAACAGAGGTTTTTTTTTTGTTTTTAAATGGACAACTGTCACTCAGCCATGTTAGAGTCATGTGATGCATTAAATAAAAAGGGTGGAGGTTTGATCTTGACAACAGTGGAACAGTGTTCTTGATCTTTTTAATGTCTAATTACAGCAGCCTATTTTGAGGTTTAATTTATTTGCAGTCTGTAGTTTGGACAGATTGCACTGATACCTGTTCAAATCCCTATCTACAGTAAGCAGCTGTTTAAATATTCTCTGCCCAGGATTGATGCATTTTATTTTTGGAAATAATGGCTGTTTGCAGCATAACAGTTGTTTCTTCTTGAGGATATTTTTAATTCAGCATCTGATATGAGCCACTTACATTGACCTTCTTTCTCAACGCTATGCCTCATTGGTCCACGCAGAGTCATACTTTACTGGTTCCATGAAATCAGGATAGATAGAGTCAAGTGTGATTCACGGTTTATTTTTAAAAAAGAAACTGTCTGGGCTCCAGTAACCAAAACAGTTTACAGAATCCCACTATCCTGTTCAGATTTATACTAAAATATACAGGGTCGGACAAGTGAGATCCTTCAAAAAGCAAATGGCTTCAAATGCTACAGTATTTAAATGTTTTATTTTGATAATGTGCACCACATTTGTGGCCGATAGGGCGCCTGTGGTTCTGCAGTGGAGCCGCCAGATCTGTGTTGTCCTCCGGCACTATAGGTCTGGTGGCATTGCTGTGGATCTGCAGTGCGAAAAATGACGGCTTGGCAGGAGCACGTTTCGGAGGACGCGTGTTCCAGCTGCCGTTTCCCGAGTTGGCGGGGGGGGTTGCGAGCGGTGAGCCGAGGATACAGATAATTAATTGGGCATACTAAACTGGGAGAAAACCGGGGTAAAAAATTGGTGACGACTAAATTTATTTAAAAAAAGCGTGTTGCAATGCAATAAGGTCATGTTAAGAACATCTCCTGATACCACAATACACATTACAATACACATAATAGTCCTGACAGGCTACATTGTATGATGCCCTATTACAATACTGTATGTCATGTAACATACAGTACTGCTATATGAGAAATGGTTTCAACCCTACTGTTGTGGTACTGCATGCTGGCAGATACAGAGTGGTTTCAATAGCTGTGACTGTCTACTTCTGTGACAAATAGAGGGGGTAAGATTTAAAATTTTTTATATTTCATTATTTTTTTTATTTTTTTTTATTACCTATGTTTTCAGACTTCTCTCTCTCCATCCTCCCCCCCCCCCCCCCCCCCCGTATATTCCAGTCATCAGTTCTTGCCACTGCCTTATGCATCCTGAAACAGTGAATGTGCAGAGGCAGGATTCAACCATTTTGAATTCATCTTAGTGTACCTGCTGTGAACTCTGAGATAGTTTGTAAATACAATTCATGGTGTTGGATACAATTTGCTTTGACCATGAAAACACATCTTAACAGTGTCTCAGCATCACAATTATGCTTTTATATTCCTTTCACTTTCCCTGAAATGATCAGAGGCAAGCTGGGGTAAAAGCAGAAGTTAGACTTGACAACAACCAGATGTGACGTGTTGATAAAGACTAACCAACAAGAGTTGCAAATTATCCAACCAGGAAGATTAAATATAGCACAGTGTTTCAAAGGTGGGGGTAGGGTAGGGGGGGGGTGGGGTTGGGTGATGGGGGTTATTGACATGCTGGACTCTCAAGATCACCACTCCTTGTGTTAGAAATGTAACTATTGTTTTAAAGCTTATTTTTCCCTAAATGAATGTTAAGAACAGAAATAGTGATTTACTTGCTTCTCTATCTTTTCTTTCCCTTGAAAATGTCCTCTTACAGTATCTTATTCCATATTTGAAAATGGGTTTTACAAGTGTGGATCCCTCTTCACTGCTGTTCAGTGACTTCTGGTTAACACTTGAACTACCGGAGATGCATACATACCTAGAACTACCATGAGTGGTGAATTTAAACCGCTGTATTAAAAACATTATAAATATTATAATGAAGGACAAACAAATCGGATACAAGTTGTAGTTCTGCACAACCGAAACATTGTAAATTAAATGAACATTTGAACAGAAATGGGTTTATATACAGACATTTATTATATAAAGCTAAACTACAAAAAATGATACATTTAAAAAATAAACATTTGGAAAAAAGAAGTGTATATAAATGATTTCAATTACATGAGAGTAGGTGTTAAAACTTCATGCTGCTATTGGACTCGCCAAGATAAGCACCAACTAAGACATAGCTTATTTTCACTGTAAACTAATGTGATCCATCTGCGTTTCCTTTCATCTGGTGATGTAGATATCCTTCTGCCTGGTGTTGATGGCTGAAGTGTAATATTGGCTCCAGGTTTCAGCCTATTTTGCCTAACTGGCACATCAGCACGCACAACGGCTGCAGTGCTGTCTCCAGGGATCAAACCTGGACCACTCTCCCATCCTCACTGTTCCGCTTCAGTGGCTAGTTAGGCATACCGCAGTTTCTTCCTCTTCACGCTCATCTACAGCATCCTCCCATGGCACTGTTAACTCTACCGGGTGAACAAGACATGCTGATCCAATCTCAGGTGGGAAAATAAGCAATTGTCCAACATCTGCCAGCATTTATCCAGTTCTTCTAGCAGCTTCCATTTGTGCTAGACGAGTTTTGGTTTTAATACCTTTTCTTGGTGGTTGCTCCCCTGGATGGAGGAATGTTCTTAGTGTGTCATAGTGGTGGCAACCTGTTGGTCATGCTGCGCTTGTCTTCCACTGCTAAGGCCAAACATCGCAGCACCTGGTCACGACGCCAAGTAAACCATCCTTGGCTAAGACCCACCTTACATCCTGTCAAAATGTGCCTTAATCTTGCCAGCAATGAACACCACGGATCCTCTCTATATTGATCCTGCTGTATTCCATTGTCCATGGATCTCGCCAGCCGAAATCTGGAATTCTGGAATTGGTGCAGAGCACTCAATTACACTCCAGATAACCTATTTACCCAGATCCGAAAACAATATCACAGAGTCACTCAGCAGTGAGGCCACAAGGAACAGAAGTTGTTTACATGGGAAAACAACATTTTAGTCACTAACTCAACAAGAAGAGTAAGCGAACTTCAAGCCCTGGTCATCGATGCACCGTATTTCAGGTCAAGGATTGGCTCGTTTGCAGACCTAACCCTCAGTTTTTACCAAAGGTGGTAACTGAGTTTCATTTAGAACAGGTGATAACGTTTCCCGGATTTTCACCCAAAACCTCACAAATCCTAAAGAGGCCAGACTTCATCTGATTGATGTCTGGATTAACTTTAAATTTTTACATTCACAGGAGCCGTGATATGAGACCATCAGGGCAACTATATATCTCCTATTAACTCACAAACCCAGGGCAAACCAGTCTCTAAACAAACAATTTCGAATTGGATTAGAAATCCTGGCAATTTCTCCCACAATGTATGCTTAGGATTTTAAATTCATACCTTTTATATTAAAGTTTAAAAAAAAAAAGTTTAAAGAGGGAAAACATGTCTTTACCTATCTACAAAACCAACTATTTAAGGCTTACCTGTGTTTATTTCCCTTGCCTTCCAAACAAATATTAGAGCCTATGCGATTTGATCTACACCACTGAAATCATTCTACATATATTTTATTTATTTATTTTTAAATGTAGTGTTGCCAATGGTTTTTTACCCGGTTTTCTCCCTAATTTGGAATACCCAATTATTATTTGTGTCCAGGTTCACTGCTACAACCCCCTAGCAACTCAAGGAAACGGAGGCTGGAACACGCGTCCTCCGAAACGTGTTCCTGCCAATCCGACAACACAGATCTGATGGCTCAACTGTAGGCGCCCTATTAGCCACAGGGGTCGCTGGTGCGTGGTGAACCATGGATTCCCCTGCCGACATAAGCCCTCCCTACCTGGGTGACGCTTGGCCAATAGTGCAACGCCGCCTAGGAACCCCTGGTCATGGTCGGCAGTGACATAGCCTGGATTCGAACCTGCGATCTCCAGGCTATAGGGCGCATCCTGCACTCCACACAGTGCACCTTTACTGGATGTGCCACTCGGGAGCCCCCCATTCACATTTTTATACCAGCAACATTGGTCCAAAGTTCTGTAAATTAAACATCCAACATCTCTTTTAGTGTTTCTTTTTTCTGTAATAAATATGTAAAATGCAGGTGATCACAAATCCTTGAGGTGCAGAGGTTTATTGTAGGTGTCATGAGAATGATTGATCTGTACCTGGAGGGGAGGGTAAGCGAGTTCAATATAAGTAATTTAGCGTACAAGTGGGAAAAAGACAAGGAGGGGCTCGGGGTTGTGCACCCCTGCCATTTGGTGATTTTTAAAGTAGAGTGGTATGTACTTGGATCAGTTGGGTGGTCCTCATTGAGTTGAGTAGTTTTACACATCTCCAGGGATTTTGTTTTCAGTATACTCAATATTCAAGATGATTATGCAGTCTAGGTTGGTGCCTTCATAAAATATGGTATTTTATATGGAAAATGTTGTAAAGCAATAAATAGTTCCTGACATACAGCAATACAATTACAGTAGATATCAAGAGTCTTTTTTTAAAGGCTGTATTTTGCCCTTTTTATATGTAAATATTGTGTGTAAAAACTAGTTAGTGGACTGAAGGTTTGTTTTTTTTTGCTGTCAACCAAATGTTTCAACAATCCAGTAAGATGGTATTCAACATGTTGCATGTTTTCTAAAACCATATTGTTTAAAAAAATAAAACTAAATATAGCTGTGAGAGTCAAGCAAATGCTCATGTAACATCTGTTTTGGTTTTCAAATGGGCATTAAGGGTAGACTTATTTTCTTAACAGTGATGCATAACTTTATATCTACTATAGCTCCATTTGGATGGGGTTGAGTTCATGAGATATCCACTAAACTTAAAATAATGATTTATCCGTTAATACAGCACAGTAAAGTAGAATCCTATTTAATTTACTGTCTGTAACCCTTACAAAAGTGTGTGTGTGTTTACTGTACTTGGGGAATCAAATTGTAGATCAGCAATAACCAGTATGAACGGAGTCCTCTGTGGTACCTTTTAGAGTGTGTGAAACAGATAGCTCTTCCATGGGCAGCGAGTGTTTCATTTTACGTTGTCCTCAGACCACTTAAGCCTCTCCAAAGCTTCCCGGAAAGAGAATTATGTCTCTATTCCTGCTCTGCATCAAAGAGTAATTTGATGATAAGTACAACTATATTAGTTTCACCTTTCACAAAAAAGTTTGATGGTTTGAACTTCATACAATAGAAGCCTGGCAGACATTTACTTACCCCAGTAACCAAAGAAATTTATATAGGGATTAATCAATTATGAAATTCTATTTTTGGAACAAATAAAAAAAAAAAATTGTGATATATTCTTTTAAAATGGATATAAACATAACCCATTGTCTAAGTATTACATACATAATTAAAGCCCTGTCCACACTATGCTTTTAAACTGTATTATATGCTTTTTAAACCAGCTTAAAAGTGCTAAATATGGTCAGCATCTACACTACGTAGCGTTTTAATACCGGACTTGAGAACCAGACTCGAGACCACCTCAGTCTGGTTCTAAATTAGATCGCATCAGGTAGTGTGGTTTGTCAGAAGTGTGGACGCTGTAATAACCAAACTACATTTTTTGTGCATCTGTGCATCCTCCAATATCCCAAAATGCTTTGTGATATGTTATGGCATGTGGACATTACAAATACAGTACTCGAAATAGGCGCTTGAAGGAGTTGAGTATGACTGTCAATACTGCTGTACCGTATACAAATTCTGAGGTTTGTTGTAAAATCGTGGATGATGGAGCGACATGATCAGATGCTGAAATCAACTCTCATTGATATCTGGAGCGATGAAAATCGGTCAAGGAGAACTTCAGAGTTCAAAATGAAACGCACACATTATGATAAAATGCACCTTGTGTTTGTAAGAAAAAGCCTTAACGTTCATGCTAAGAAGCACTATATCTTCCGTGGGCACAGGCTCCATATTTGCCTGGTTGTTAACATAAAATACAGTGCATGGTGGGATAATGTCATATTAAGTCCCACAGTCCATTGCGCTGCTAAGAACTGTAACCAAACTATTTTAATAGTTTGTTCGCATTAAGCCCGACCTAAACATGAAACAGTACTTTAGTGTGGACTCTTTGAGCCGGATTAATTAAAACGTTTTTGAGTACGGTTATGTAGCATGGACATGGCCTATAGCTTGAATGTATTCGGGCCAAAGGAAAGCATTCTAAGAATTGTAATCCGCTATTTGTATTACATACAGTGCCTTGCAAAAGTATTCAGACCCCTGACCAATTCTCTCATATTACTGAATTACAAAAGGTACATTGAAATTTCGTTCTGTTTGATATTTTATTTTAAAACACTGAAACTCAAAATCAATTATTGTAAGGTAACATTGGTTTTATGTTGGGAAATATTTTTAATTGCTGTGGAAGCTCCCAGTTTACACCGATGAAAGAAATTGCCCTAACGAGGACACAATTACCTTACCATTGGCCTCCACCTGTGAACCATTAAAGTTGCTGTCACATTTTCCGGATAAAAACCCCACTGTTGAAGGATCATTGGTCAGGCTGTGAATCTGAAGGAAAATGAAGACCAAAGAGCATTCTACAGAAGTTAGAGATAAAGTAATACAAATGCATAGATTAGGGAAAGGGTACAAAATAATATCCAAGTGTTTGGATATCCCAGTGAGCACAGTTGGATCAATAATCAGGAAGTGGAAGCTGCATTACACCACGCAGGCACTGCCAAGAAAAGGCCGTCCCTCAAAACTCAGTCCTCAGACAAGGAGACTTGTGAGAGAAGCCACAGAGAGGCCAACAATCACTTTGAAGGAGCTACAGAGTTCAGTGGCTGGGAGTGGAGTAATGGTGCACCAGTCAACCATATCAAGAGCTCTGCATAACACTGGCCTGTATGGGAGGGTGGCAAGAAAGAAGCCGTTACTCAAAAAGTACCATCCGAAAGCACGTCTGGAATTTGCCAGAAAGCATGAGAGTGACCCAGCTGCGATGTGGGAAAAGGTTTTGTGGTCAGATGAGACCAAGATAGAGCTTTTTGGCCAAAACTCAAAGCGCTATGTGTGGCGCAAACCTAACACTGTCCATGCCTCAAGACACACCATCCCTACAGTGAAGTATGGTGGTGGCAGCATCATGCTGTGGGGATGCTTCTCATCAGCAGGGACTGGGCATCTTGTTAAAATTGAAGGAAGAATGGATGGAGCAAAATACAGGGAAATACTGCACGAGAATCTGCTTCAGTCCGCTAAAAAACTGAAGCTTGGGAGGAAATTCACCTTTCAGCAGGACAATGATCCCAAGCACAAGGCCAAAGCAACATTGGAGTGGCTCAAGAACAAAAAGCTGAATGTCCTACAGTGGCCCAGTCAAAGTCATGATCTCAATCCCATTGAGAATCTGTGGCACTATTTGAAAATTGCGGTCCACAAGCAAGACATTTCAGTTTTTTATTTTTCTAAAAAATATTTCCCAACATAAAACCAATGTCACCTTACAATAATTGATTTTGAGTTTCAGTGTTTTAAAATAAAATATCAAACAGAACGAAATTTCAATGTACCATTTGTAATTCAGTAATATGAGAGACTTGGTCAGGGGTCTGAATACTTTTGCAAGGCACTGTATATATTTTCATATACTATGTGTATAATTCACTGTTACTGCTTAATTTGCTACTCCTACTATTACAAGCTATTCTATTCCATCAGAGATATAATTTCCTCTGTATTATGTCCTCTGGAATGCTGTGTTTTTGTTCTCACACACACAAAAGAAAAATCTATTTGTCATAAATAATACAAGGAGTATCCTGATTTTTAATGTGTGTGTGTGTGTGTGTGTTTTTATTATTATATATATATATATATATATATATATATATATATATATATATATATATATATATACAGTACCAGTCAAAACTTTTGAGTACACCTGCTTGAAACCAGGTTTTTCATGATTATCTATGCTTTTAACTGTATAAACTTGTCTATAAACACTTAATATTTCATTACATGATACGTGTACTTATATAAGCTGATTATCATAAGTGAATTGCATTCAAAAATTTTATTTTTAAATGAAAAAGTAAATCTTGTCAATTTCAATAAAATGGTCACCCAAAGCAAGGGGATTTCAGTCTGAAGCCCAAGTCAGTTAAGAGTCTGAAATGTGTATAACACGGTGTTAGAACACTGGCCTAAGTATAAAAGTGTCTTTGTTAGATGTTCACAGAGTTAACTAGCATGTTACCTAATTAACCTTTTGTCACCAATTATTGTTAACAGGTGAGGGTCCATGATTACTATAAATATAGGTAGCATAGGCACAAGTTTGTCATTCCTGAATGTAAGGGAGCAGAAAATGGCAAAATACGCTCAGTTAAGCAAAGAAAAAAGATTGTAATTACTTTAAGAAATGAAGGTCAGTCTTTAAGACAAATCTCAAGAACTTTTCAAGTGTCTGCAACTGCTGTGGCCAAGACCATCAAACGATTTGAAGAAACTGGCACTCCATGAGGACCGAACAAGGTCAGGCAGGCCAAGGGTGACCTCAGAATCGGAGAACAAGTTCATTCGAGTCACAAGTCTGCGAAACTAGCAATTAACTGCCCCTGAAATACAAGCTCGGCTAAATGCTACTAGAAGTACAGATGTTTCAACATCAACTGTTCAGAGGAGATTGCGTGAAGCTGGCCTAACTGGAAGAATTGCTGCAAAGAAACCATTGTTAAGAGTGCAGAATAAGAGGAAGAAACTTGCCTGGGCCAAAAAACACAGAAACTGGACGTTTGAGGAGTGGAAGTTGGTCTTATGGACCGATGAGTTAAAATTTGAAATATTTGGGTCCAACTGCCGAGTATTTGTAAGACGCAGAGAGGGTGAGCGCATGAGTTCTGCATGTGTGGTTCCCACTGTCAAGCATGGAGGAGGCAGTGTCGTGGTCTGGGGTTGCTTTGCTGGTGACACAGAGTTGTTGATCTTTACCAAGTCCATGGCAAGCTCAACCAGCATGGCTATCATAGCATACTTCAGAGGCATGCCATTCCATCAGGATTATGGCTAGTTGGGCAGTCTTTCATTCTTCAGCAAGATAATGACCCGAAACACACCTCAATTTTTTAATTCCAGAAGGCGTTCAAACATATTATAAACCGTGTTCCACCTTGTTTGTATTAACCTGTATTAACTTGAGTGGTGCCTTTTCTGTGTTCGGCATTTGTGTTTGCTTCCTATTTGAAGCACTTGTTGCCATCTGTGGCAGAGTAGTTGCAGTGCGCAGGTGTGGTGACGTCACAGACCAGGAACACAGAGACAAAACAAGAAATGGCGGGGCAAAACTGAAGCACAATGGCACTCAGTATGTTTATTAAATAATAAAACACAAGATTTTCATATAAACTTTCTTTCCAAAATAAGCTGTCACTGAAGGGGTTGCTTCCTTTTGTTTTTTCTTGTGTTCCCGCTGTCGTACTTTGTCAGGTGCTGTCTTCCTAAATGATTCCGCAGGTTGGTGGTATTGCCACAGAAGCTCATTAAAACTCCACAAACAGCGCATTTTACCTTTTACATTTTGTTGTTTTGTAAAAAACAAAATTTCAAACGTCTGACGGAATTGTTTAAAATTAAATTGACAATTTAATTAGGAAAATCTGATCCTAAAATGCAGCCTACCTGTAGTCTCTTCTCTACGTTTTCTTTTTGTCACGCTTATTACTCTGAAAACGTACAAGGTTTTTTTTATTATTATTAGTTAAAGGAAAGGCAAGGAATAAGAGTGTAGATTTAAATTTTGCCGGTCCTAATAAAAAACAGTCCTATTAATGAACTGATAGATTGGTTTTTTATTTTTTTTATTTTTTTTTTTCAACCATTGATGGTTATTCCAACGATTTCGATGCTTTGATGCATTGTCCCAGCCCTAGTACAATGCTGAACACCTTTTACTTAGGAATGATGTTACAAGCATACATTAACTAAATATGTGTAGCGCCTTCTTATGCTCTGTGTGTGTGTGTGTGTGTGTGTGTGTGTGTGTTGTGTTGTGTTTTATTTTTCTGTTTGTAGTCCAGCTGCTTTGCTGTGTGGAGGATAGACCTGAAGTAGTCGGCACCCCTATTGAGCTAAGAGAACTGTCCCTAGGTTATTATGGGATGTATATTCTTCAGGAAGAGATTTAAATACGCTGATCTTCCCCATTCAATGGCTGCCACTAACTTTATAGGTCCTGAAGATACAGTTGTACATGACTGGCTCTTCATACTTTACTGTTAGTCTGGTTCCACAGGTCATAGACAGTTATCTTATTTCAGTATCCAGCCATTATCTTTATAGAAAACCAGTGTTTACTAAAGGGATTTCCAACTGACGTACATGCAAGAACAGATGTACATAACAAGATATTATCACACTCCATTATCAAGACACTTGATCTAAAAGTAAAACAGGTGTACAGTAATTATTAATTGGAGCAAAAATTAACACGGATAATGTACTCCTAGAAGGTCAGCGTCTGGTATGTTTGTATATTGTAAGATTTCCATATGAATTACTAATTTGAAGAAATTGGGAATGTGGCATTGCAGAGTGCCCTCATGTCTAGACTGAAGGTCAAAGGTTGAATCCTGGTTATGCAACCGCGTCGTTTTTGAGGTCTGATTGGCTTGCGACATTATAGAAGGGGGTAGATTCATCACTGACCTGCCGCCTCATCACACAAACTTAACACATCACTCCACACTAAAATTCAATGAACTGTAAAAATGAAACTCAATTTGAAATGAGGCTTCCACTGTGCAGTACCTCTACGTGCTCAAAGACTGAAAATACTGTGGTTTGTGTAGGGTTATGCAACATTATGAAAATAAACAAGTCTGTGTACGTATTCTGTTTTGCCTTATTTAACTATTTAAATATATGTGCCATTTTGAGGCCACAGGGGTGCTTTAAACTTTTGAGCTTCAGTTGCCAGGATGTGAAGGCTGAAACTGGAAATGCCATAAAGAGATTCTAAACAAGAAGATGCTTTGATATTTCATACCCATACCAAATTCTTCTTGTAATGCTAATAACACTATGCAACACAATTTTTGTTCCTGGGTAGTAAGTGTTATTTCCTAATTGCTTATGCCTCAGAAGTATAGAAAATGGTTATTATTCCCCACAAACTTTGCTTTTGTGACCAGGACAGTGATATTTTGAAATGTACCTATTTCCAGTGAGAAAATGGGTGAATTTGTGTCTTTTCGTTCAAATAAAGTCAGAAAAAAACAACATATGAATCCAAATTAACATGTATTTATACTAAAGTAATACAAAAATGACTACAAAAGATTTAGAAGTGAGTAGTTTTTCGAGATTTACGATTATACTGTAAATCACTTTCACGAATCAGCCCCCAAATGTAGTCTCCCATCATGTTCTCGTTATACTGTCCTTGGTAGCGGCGTTCAAAGTCCAGTATATCCTGGTGGAAGCGCTCGCCTTGCTCCTCCGAGTACGCTCCCATGTTCTCCTTGAATTTATCAAGATGAGCATCAAGGATATGGACTCTGAGGGACATCCTACAGCCCATTGTGCCGTAGTTCTTCACCAGAGTCTCAACCAGCTCCACATAGTTTTCGGCCTTGTGATTGCCCAGGAAGCCCCGAACCACTGCGACAAAGCTGTTCCAAGCCTCTTTCTCCTTACTAGTGACCTTCTTGGGGAATTCATTGCACTCCAGGATCTTCTTTATCTGTGGTCCGACGAATACACCGGCTTTGACCTTTGCCTCAGACAGCTTAGGGAAGAAGTCTTGAAGGTACTTGAAGGCTACCGACTCCTTATCTAGAGCTCTGACAAATTGTTTCATAAGGCCCAATTTGATGTGCAGTGGTGGCATCAGCACCTTCCGGGGGTCCACCAGTGGCTCCCACTTGACGTTGTTCCTCCCCACAGGTCCGCTGTGGCCAGTCCCGCCTGTGGTAGTGCGCCTTGGTGTCCCTGCTGTCCCAAAGGCAAATATAGCAGGGAAACTTGGTAAAACCGCCTTGGAGACCCATCAGGAATGCCACCATTTTGAAGTCTCCTATGACCTTGATGCCATCTCAGAGAAATGCAGATATGTATCCACTTAGGCAGCTGGAACTAAACTGAACTGGTGGGCTTAAGGCCCCTGTATTTATACTACTATTTATATTACTGGAAAGTTCTAGAAAGTTCTAGAAGTTACTCCAAGTTTACTCAGCACTGAATCTATCTGGAATGTTCTGGAAAATAGGTAAATATCAAAATATCACTGTCTTGGTCACAAAAGCAAAGTTTGTGGGGAATAATAGCCATTTTCTATACTTTTGAGGCATAAGCAATTAGGAAATAACACTTACTACCCAGGAACCAAAAAATAATTTGTTACACGGTGTAATAAGTAAGAAAGTGGATTTTAAATTCTCTCTCCTTGACTATATGTCTGTTTTAGAAAGCTGCCCCTGTAACTCTGCCAGTTAGTCTCCTATCTCAGAGACCATTTGAGGCTGTGATTTTAATGTTTCTAAAGTAATAAAAGTGTAAGCTAAATGTGTTGGTGATTTATTACTGTACATTGACTGACTGACCTAATCTGATTTACCATATTTTTTACATATGCATTTTACTTCATGTTTACAAACTGTTCGTATGCCCATCCAAATCTGTATATTTAATTAAAATTAAAAGTGCAAGCTTTTGATTTAAAATACAGAAATAATTAGAGGCGGCATAATGAACAACAGAATTGAAATTAATTAAAAGGAGAGCAGTTAAAACTGCAGGGGGATTGATACGGTAGGACTGAGGCTGCAGAGCATCATGCGTAATAACCCAGTTACTGCATGCAGGTAGTGTGCAAGCTGTCTGGACCAGAACTGTCTGTCCTGAGGGTGTGGCCAGGTCCTGATAAAATTCTGTATAATGCAGCTATTTTCGCTAGAGATTGCATTTGAGTGGTCCTGATAACCTAAAACAGACTGAGCATATGATGTTCCCCAATACCTTCCTGTGTTTGGATCACGTCAAGCAGCTGTGCGTTCAGAAATTAATACACCTATTGTGGAGCAACTCAGGTCTCAACATACTCCAACGTTAATATGAAAATATATAAATGGCTATGTAGATAGATCTAGATCTACCCTCTTGCAATAAGTAATATAGATGCTTCTTCATTAAAAATAATTGATTAGAAATGCAATACATGAATGAAACAAGCTAGGGCAGAAATGTATTGCAAAAGATAGGAAACATGAGTTGCACACAAAGAGAGGGAGGGTGTGGTGTACGAACACAGATCAATAGCTCCACAGAAGCTACTAGACTATTTGTAACATGAAATACACTTCCTCTTTTTGAATGAGGTGGTGATACTGTACAGTACTTGTGATAAGCCATATTTTCCAAATACTTTGCTGCTCTTTGAGGAATAAGCAGCATTGGAAACTAAAGTCTTATCTTTGTATCCACTGAGCAGGGAAGGCAGAAACCATGAAAATGTGAGCCACACCCAGTCAGAAAGGGAGCGGTTCTGTCTCCATGCCCACCCAATGTTTGGCCTTTCTTTTTTAGACTGCCTGCAAAGGTGCCCTGTGTTAATTGTACTGAATTGTGGAGTGGGTTTGTAACCTGTCATGAAATCACTAAACTCTCATGTGATCAACAGGATTATAACCCAGTCTTAGGCTAGCGTATTTACCCACTGCATCAAGTTGCTACCTCTTTCCCTCTCCCTGACAAAACTAATCACACCTCCAGCAGCATATATTATCTTGCTATGAAATGTATTTTATGTATTGCCTGATGATGGTAAATATATGACACTTTACAGTAGTTTTTATTGTCATGTTTTGACAGTTCCTAATGCTAATAGTACATTTATTACAGAACAGAAATATTTATTATGATTTGTTTCAATGTTCAGTCCCACTCCTCCAGATGCCCATCTTCTCAAAAATAGTGCTCCAATTGAATTTCCTCAGCTATGTGTTTTTAATGTAGCTCAATGCCATGGTAGCTGTCTGAATACATTAGTACTGTGGACATAGTGTGGTTGATATTGGCTTCTCTGTGTGTGTTCCTCACTGTGTCAGATTCTAGAATTCAAAATTACTGTCTTGGGTAATAAAATTCTGGGGTGGAGTAAGGAAATTCAGTCTGTTTTCTATGAGGGACACTTGAATTACAGTTTTGTAACTTTCGGAACTATATTTCAATCATTGTGTCCAGGAATACTAGAAAATGACAAAGCATGGGGAATAGCAGATAAAATAAAAAGTACCTCCCTTTCTTTTTAACTCCCTGTTACTAAAATGTTTAAAAATATTTTCAGACCAGCACAGCAAATAAGCACTGCAATTTATGGCTGACTCCAAAACAGAAGCTCATTTGAAGCAACCAGTCTGCCTCCTGGCCAAAATCTGTACTGTGTTTTATTTTTATTCAACACTGCTGCAACTTCCAGTACCTGTGGCCTGATCTTCATCAGGATGCTACCGGAGCACTGACAAAAATTGATACCAATGGCATCAATTAAAATGTGTTGTTCTTGGATAACAAGCTGTGTGCTCCCCCAGCATCAGCTATGCAAGCTTTACATTATGTAGTAATATTTATTGATTTATTTATTTATTTATTCATTCTCATGGTACATTAACTGATCAAATATATACTCCAGTTTAGCAAGGTGTTGGATTTTGTTTAAGTCATATTTAAATTTACAAAATTGGTCAAGGTAGGGAATTTAAATGATGTATTGTTATTAATTCCATTACATTTTTTTCAGACCAGTTATTTAGTTAGTTATTTATCTGACAGGGTCACCTTCATCTTCGAGGAAAAAAAGGACTAAATATGAGAACTGTTGAAAATGACTTGGGTAAACTACAGCAGTAGATGTTGTTGCCAGCAGTAACTCAACAAGCTGTACTGGGCTTTACCAAAATGTATTCCAGTATTCCACTGCACCATTAGCATAAATAATATGCACCAGTGACCTGCTTTAAACAGATCTTGCTTGAAGCAATACAATGAGTGGTTTAAAAATACCTGAGATGCAAGGAGCACTGCAGTTTCATGAAAAAATAATAATAAAAAGAAGTCCCTGTAAAAGTCACTTTTTTTTTTTTTTTGTAATGGTTCACAGTTTTTAAAAAATATGAAAAACCTTTTGTCATTTATACATTTTTCAGAAAAATCTCTTTATAGTATAATCCTATCACTGTAGCTGCATGCAGTAGCATTTCCTTTTGGCAGAATATTTTCTTCAGAAGATAAATGCAGTATTCATCTAAGTCAAGAGAAGTGCTCGTCAAATGGACAAATCCAATATCAATACAACATTTTATTATTTAACATGTACCCATCCATTTTAATGCTTGTACATATACATGCACTTTCTCTGTATAAACCGACAGCCGAACAGCTTTGTCCTTTGTCAGAACTTGCAAGTGGTGCATTGTCTGCAAAAATAGGTCAACTGATGTGTACTGTATGATGGCCTTCAAATTCAGTGCGAGTAGAAATATCTCTATCGATGCTATTCCTTCTGCTGTAATCCTCATAAATAGTGTGTAGACTGTAGATGAGCAGGTCATATTACAATACATGTGTTGTATAAGTAAGCTAATAGCATTTAAAGGTACATTGACAACTTTTTATGGCAGGCATAAGTAAGCTTTTGTATGCAAAACGGAATATGAAAAGTTGAAATATAAATAATAAACACTTGTATTATATAAAAATATATTTGAGAATTAAATCACTTGAGAAAAATATCATTCTAGCTTTAAGTTGGAAGATAAATTGTGTGGTTCACTTTAATGATATCATATGTAAGACATGATGAAAGACACTAATGGTAAAATGGGTAATGTGATATGAAGTATGCTTATACACTTCGGAAGGAAATTTGACATTTAGCTGCTGATTTTAATATGGATTCAAACCACCACGCTTCTTTTATCATTTTAGTCCTGCTGATCATGCTGTAAAATATTGAGTTTATTTGGATAATTTTGTTAAGCCTGCTATTTCTATCCACAGCCAGTTCAGGCAGGAAGCCAGTGCCACAGTGTTGCATTTGCGTCTGCACAGTAAGATCTTCAATTATCACAGCATGATTCCGGATCAGTAGCTGTTGGTGAGTTTGCACCCCAGAGCAGATATGGAAATCACCCCTTTTGGAGAACAATGCACATGCTGTCACTTTTAGATGCTGGGCCAGTAGATGTATCTAAAGCTGTAGTAGGAAAAACATTTTGTAAACCATTCAGTTGCCTTGTGGTTTCAAAACACTGATGATGGTGAAATGATCGTCTAGTGTGAAGCCCAAATGTTTGCATAGTTTATTAGTGCATACTTTTACTCATGGTGATTCACACTAACCTTGTACTTCCGAATACTCAGTACGTAATACAGTAGGTTAGATTGGCCAAAATGAGTCATTTTAAACTAGCTGTATCTTATAGTATCTTATTCAGAACAAAGCAATGATAGATACAAGTCTGGAAGGCGGGACATTGCCCAGCAGCACTGGGCAAATGTATTTATTATTATTTTTGTAGTAGGTTTTTATTTTTTAATGGGAAAACGGTAAAGTCAACATGAATTGATTAACCATTTCCACAGTTTTTCCGTTGTTTTATGGAGTTTATTGGCTATCCACCAATTTGACTTTTTTTTTTTTGTATTGAGGGTGTTTTTCGGGTTTTATCGAAAATCAGAAGCCCTACTTCTAATCTGTAATGGAATTTAGCCATATTAACTTTTTTTTCCTGAGACATACTGGGAGAATATTGTGTTACTGTGCTTAAGCCACATTGGCAACAAAAAAAACAAAAAAAAAAGTATGCATTTAATTAATCACATTTGAAATCCGTACCAAATTCTTGGTGCTCATGGACCAATGCTACAGTAGCCTCTCTCATCTCTTCTGTCCTGGTCAAATGGATTAGTGTTCTGTGGAAATAATACAATATTGTATTTACTCGTTTCTCTGCTATCCAATGATCAGGTACAATTCAGTGGGGCTAAACTGACTTGATCTGGGCCTAGCTGGGAGCCCGCAAATGATTACAGTAGCTCATGGATCTATTGAGAGAATGCTTTGTTATAACAATCTGCAGTTTTGTCCCCCCCCCCCCCAACATTATGTTTACACATTTTAAAATAATGTTGTTAAGTTAAAAGGGTGGCGCATCCAAACAAATCCCATTCAGACAAGGAAACATATACAGTATACCGTGAAATTAATTACATATTATACCATAATCCTTGGCATTACAAATGCACCCATTTCAATGTAAAAAAAAAAAAAAAAATCTATTACTGTAGATGTCCTGAATTTCTTCCCTACAGTATATCCGCATGGTTGATTTATTCTTCACTTGGCTGGCAGAGGCTAGTGTGCATTGCCAAAGAAATTGCCCTGGAGCTGAAGGTTTTGACACACACAGCAGCCATGCAGTGGCAGAACAGAATCATAAAAAACCTTGGATTTATCTGAGAGCCCATGCTGTATGCTGTGTAATCCAGTTACCAAACTAGCTATTTGTCCAGACTGTTTTTTATCTGATTAATTCAGTATGCTTATCCATTTATATGTAGTCTGTCAACCATGTGCTTGGTAATATCCATAAATAGCATATAATGACTCACAGATACAAGCTTGAGGGTAAGACTTGCCTTGATCCAGTGAGAGCAGATCCTGCAAATCAATTTTGTAAAAATAAGTTTATTGACAGAAAAAAAATGACACAGATGTATGCCTCAGGCAGTAAATACTGCTTCAGAAATATAAATGTGCCTGAAAAAACTGTTGGAATTAAACCTATCCCTTATACATCTGCAGCTGGTACCTAAAAAACAGTTTGTCCTTTCAGTTCCTATGACAACAGCTGTTGAGGGCATCACTGTCGCCTTGTGGCACTAACCTTTGTTCATTTGCTGGTGATCGATGTTTGGGGTACTAAAGATGTATTGCATTGTCTGTGATTGGGGGCTGGGACTTAAGGATGCAGTGTGTAAAGGTACCTGCTACAGTTTTAATTATGTAAATTAATTCTGTAGAGGTGGAGCAAACAGAGTTGAACGGTCACGGCTAATATATGAACAGCTTGCTGAAAGGCAGGAGTGAGACAGTTGGCTGTTAATTGGCAATCCTTTAGCAGCAGTGAATTTATCCAACATCCAGGTGTTTTGGGGTAAAACAAAATTAAACTCCAACATCTCGGAAATAGAACCCAAAAGAACTATGAACCAATGTTGCAAAAGAATAATGAAAAAACAGTTGAATCTATTTATATTGTAGATTGTAGGTAGTGGAAAATGGAAAATGGAAACACCAATGCAAAGTCACTTAATAGGGCGTTGGGCCACTATGGTATCCCGCTCTGTGGAGTTCTCGGTGGACCGTTTTTGATGAAACTGGCTGCTCGCGCCCCAAGTTTATAATGAAAACAAATATTGTAGCCTACATCACTAAAGTGAAAACTGGCTTCTGTTAATTTTAAATACCACTGCTTCCAATTTATACTACTGCTTAATAACAGGAACAACATTTTATTTAGGGTTGGTGTTGAAATGCGTTCATGCCTGCCTGTACCACTACCCCCACACAGGAACATTACTCCACAAATTGCAGGTTCTGCTGCATTCATAGCGCTGATAGTGTTAGATGTAGCTAGATATTACTACAGCATGGACCATGGGTCAAACCAATGTTTGTGTAGGGTGTGTGTGGGTTTTTATTTTTTTTAATCAATGTCGTCCTTCTGAAGTCATCTGAATGCCTTTTCACTTTTTATTTCATTTTAAATCGTTTAAATGCCAAACCATAACAAAACATAGAATAATAGTGCATATAGACAGAGCAAAAAAAGTGGACAAAAAAGACTTGCGGAAAAAGATCTGTACAACTCCGCTTGCAACACACGCAAGGCGTTTGAATATTTGGCCCTTAGTTATTAAAATATTTTTATATTTTATCCTGTCATCTTCCATCTCTCCTAGGAGTCCCAAAGCCCGCTATATCTCTTTGGCTAGGTATGTTATTCATATATATGGAACACTATCTTCTGTCAGTGGTCCACCATTATGCATTCATTTTATAAAGGACCGAAAAAATAATCGGTCTCGTAGCACTTCAGGTCGTCGTACATTTCAAGCTAAC
>NW_026708198.1:95000-100196 GCF_902713425.1 Acipenser ruthenus | reverse complement strand
CCACACACCACCTCTCCTGGAAGTCCTCCGGGTTATTATTTAGTTTAAAAAATTCAAAATCCACTCTTATCCGGCTGACCACCAAAACCCTGAACTGCAACACAACATCAGTCAGCCCGGCGCCAGAGATACTGTTCTTTCTGGATTTTAAAATGGCCAATTTTGCCTGACCCATTATAAAATTAATTAAAACACACCTGTTTCTCTTTTTAAAACTGTAGGGAACCCCAAAGATAAAAATCTCTTTTGTGAACTCCTCGCCTAGGCCCTGCAGGAGCTCCTGTAGGAGATGGAAGAGTGGTCCTAGCCTGACACACTCACTATACATGTGAAACACTGTTTCCTCTGCAGAGCAGAAACAGCACTCTGAGCTAATGCTAGCATCAACTCTATGGAGAAACCTGCCGGTGGACACAATACAGTGCAGGATCCTCCACTGCAGGTCCCCCGCTCTCTTGGTGAGGGGCAGTTTATACAGAACCCTCCATACTGGCCTGCACCCCTCCTTTACCTCCAGACATGCCCTCCACCTTGAATCCACCAACCCCCTCAACTGGTGGGAATGTGATGCCTTCACACAAATTTGGTAGATCTTCTTACTCTCTGCTGTATGAAGAGTTAGATCTTTAACTGTGTCTAGGTTTAATAACATTCCCTCGTTTCCTACACCCTCCTCTCCTTCACCTACTGCTGGACACACTAGCAGCCCTGGAAAGATGAAGTCTTGTCTCTGCCCTGTGCCGCTGGACATCTCCTCTCTCACAGCCTCCCTGAGCTTGGGGGAAAGACAACTTCTCAGTTCACTGACCATTTTCTCTGCCAGTCTCTCAGAGTGCCAGCCCAGCCGCCCAGCCAGCTGTGTAGCAGTCAGCCAGCAGGAGAGCTCAAAGTTGATAAGATGTCTCAGCCTGGTCACTCCTGCCCTCACAAAGCTGGCACAGAGCGTCATTGACTGAAAGAAACGTACAGGGAAGAGCGGATTGAAAAATAGGGGCTCCTCCAACAGGACCCTGTCTGTCAGGGACCCCTCATCTCTCGCCACCCTCACTGCCCTCCAGGCATCTAAAGCACTCAAGTAAAAAGAAGAGAGACCTACTTTAGCTAGTCTGGCACTCTCAATTAAAAACAGGTGTTTGTCTATCCCCAGCCCCCCTACTCTGCTGAGGAAAAAAACAAGCTAGCCTCTTCCAATGAGCCTCCTCCCCAGCGTACAGGAGCCTCTGAACCGCCTGCAGTCTGAAGGCTGCCACCCTGCTGGCAATGCAGACCAACCCCTGCCCCCCTTCATCAGTGGGGAGATACAGGACCGCTGGCCTCAGCCAATGTCTCCCGCTCCAGAAAAACTCCAGCAGTATTCTTTGGATCTCCTGCACCATGCCCCGGGGAGGGTCCAGACACACCAGCCTGTGCCACAGCATGGAGGCCACCAGATTATTAATCACCAGGACCCTTCCCCTAAAGGACAGCTGGGCCAGCAGTCCCCTCCATTTCTGCAGCCGCCCCCTCACCCTGTCCACTAGGCCCTCCCAATTTTTCTGCATATATATCTCCACTCCAAAAAACACCCCCAGCACTTTTATACCTGTCCTGTCCCATCTCAGCGCCTCAGGCAGGACAGGGGGGGTGCAATCATGCCAACTGCCTGACAGGAAGGTGTCACACTTTGCCCAGTTAACTCTTGCTGTAGAGGCTCCTTGGAATGTGTGCAGGCTCTGCTGTAGTGCCTTGATGTCTCCGTCACTGCACACAAACACGTTCACATCGTCTGCATAAGCGGACACCTTCACTGCGACAGAGGAGGGTGAGGAGGGCACTGCCCAGCCAACCAGCCGGCCCCTCAGCAGGTGCAGCAGGGGCTCTATGGCCAGTGAATAAAGCATTCCAGACAGGGAGCAGCCCTGCCTAATACCCCTGCACACTGGGAAGGGCTGACTCAGCCCATTGTTAATCTTTAAAATGCTAAAAACATTCCAATATAAAAGCTGGATATAAGAAATAAAAACAGGGCCAAACCCGAAGGCTTCCAGGGTTTTAAAAAGGTATGTGTGGTCGACCCTGTCAAACGCTTTCTCCTGATCTAAAGAAACCAGCCCAACATTCAAATCACATGTCTTAGCCATTGATAAAAAGTCTCGAATTAAAAACAAATTATCAAAAATGGAACGTCCCGGTATGCAGTAAGTTTGGTCCGTGTGTATTACAGCTCCTATACACATTTTTAGTCTATTGGCCAGACATTTTGAAATAATTTTAAAATCAGAACATAAAAGCGAAACAGGTCTCCAGTTTTTGAGTAAACACAGGTCTCCTTTCTTGGGCAGTAGTGTGATTACTGCCCGCCTGCAGCTGAGGGGCAGTTCTTTATCTCGGAGGCTCTCTCCCAGCACCTGCAAAAAGTCCTCACCAATCACAGTCCAGAAACTTTTAAAAAATTCAGTGGGCAGTCCATCAATGCCAGGAGCTTTTCCATTTGAAAGCTGTGTAACAGCAGTGGTCAGCTCCTGGTATGTTAGTGGCTTGTCTAATTGGTTCTGTTCTTCCTCGCTCAGGGTGGGCAAATCCTGGAGCAGCAGGTCTGTATCCTTCTGCTCACAAGGCTCTTTGCTGTATAGTTCAGAATAGAATTTTACTGCCTCCCTGCTGATCTCCTCCCGGCTGTACAGCTCCCTGCCGCAAGGCGTCCGGACGCAGTGCATCTTCCGGCTGTCTGCTCTCCTCCTCTCCAAGCCAAAAAAGAAACTGGAGGGGGTGTCCATGTCTTTAAGCCCCATGAAGCGAGAGCGCACCAGCGCCCCCTTCACTCTTTCCTTCAGCAGGCTGCCCAGCATGTGTTTCTGCTCCCTCAGCGTTTGCAGGGTCTGCTCCTGGTGATCTGTGTCCAGGCTGCTCTCTAACTGGAGAATTTTCAACTCCAGCTCTCTCACTGCTGCGTTCAGTGACCCGGTTGAATTGAGTGTGTACTGCTGGCAAAAGATTTTAATCTGCGTTTTGCCAATGTCCCACCACTGCCTAATATTTTTATAATTTGTTTTTTCTTTTTTCCAAATGTTCCAAAAATCATTAAATTGTTTTACAAAAAGTGTGTCCTGTAATAGCTTTAAATTAAAATGCCAGTAGGAGGTGCTGTGAGAGTCAGTGGTGAGTATTACTGTAACTAACAGGCAGTGGTGGTCAGAGAGGCTACTGGGGATGATATTGGCTTTAATGAATTTATTCAAATGAGTGTGTGTTGTGTAGAAGCGGTCTAACCTGGCTCTATATATTTGTTGTGCGCGACAATGAGACCAGGTGTACTGTCTTGCATTGGGGTGCAGACACCTCCAGACATCAACCAGGCCACTGAACTGAAAAACTGCAGCTAATTCACTTGAGGATTGGGGATTGGGTTCCTCATTATTTCTATCCATTGTAAAATCAATAGTGCAGTTAAAATCTCCTCCCACCACCACCACATCATCATTATCAATATTTAAAAGAGCTTGCTTTAATTTATTAAAAATTAAAATGCGTTCCCTTCCTTTATTTGGTGCATAAATATTAATAAAAACAAATACAGTACCACCCAACCTTGCTCTCACTTTTAATAACCTCCCCTTTTCAATTTCTTCAATATCTAAAATTGTTGCTCCTAGGCTGGGCTTAAATAAAATTGCCACTCCTGCACTGGTGCTTGAGCCGTGGCTCAGCACACACGGCCCCCTCCACTCTGCCAGCCACGCCGCCTCATTCTCCCTGTCTGAGTGCGTCTCCTGCAGCAGAGCGACCCCCGCCCGCTTCTGCTCTAAAAACTCACACAGCTGCGCTCTTTTAAAAGACTGTCTGCAGCCATTCACGTTAAAAGAAATAAAAACGCACTTTTCCATAGCGGCTAAAAAAAATAAAACTGACAGAGTAAAACAAGCAACAATAAAAAAATTCTTAAAAGAAGTATCCATTTTTAAAATTATTGTTTGGCAACATTAGCGTTCTTTTTCTTAATTATTTGAACATATTTTTTAAGACGGTACCTTTTTTGCTGGTCGAACTCCTCTAATGTTGCCTTTCGTGTGACGATGTGTGCTGAGTGGCGGAATAATCGCAGATCTGGGAAGAAGTTTTCAATTTCAACCCACCTTTTCCCTTTTGTACTCTCCATAAACTGTTTAAATTCATCTAGGGTATAGATTTTTTTCCCCCTGTTAACGGGTTGGCTATCGGGGATGTCAGAGATAAGCGAGGAGTCAGAGAGCTCCCCCTCCATTTCCTCTGCTCCGTCCTCGCTGTCTGCTCCGCCGTCCACGGCTGCCAGCTCCCCCGCGCCGCTCTCCTCTCCTCCTCCCAGCACAGCCACAGCCGTCACCGCTGCCTCTGCCTCCGCTTGCTGGGGTTCAGAGAGAGAAGAGCGCTGCACCGCGCCGGGTTGTAAGCCCGTCGCCGTGCCGCTCCCCTCTCCCTCCATATCAGGAGGGACAGACCCCCCTGCCTGAGACTGCAGGCTCCCCTCCAGCACAGGCTCGGGGCTCTGCTCCGTCCCCCGCTCGCTGTTAGGCAGATCTGCAACTTCTTTGTTTTTTTGTTTTTTAAGTCTTTTTTTAGCTACCATCACAAAACCCTCATCATTTTCGGTAGTTTTATTTTGTGCCGGACCGTGGCTGAGTCTCTTCAGCCTCGGCTGTGGTGTGGGCGGCTTCATCCCGATCGACGGCTCTCTGGTCTCTGCAGACTCCGGCTGGCGCTGCGATGGGGGAGCAGCCTCATCCTCCCGCTCACCCCCAACATCCCCAGCCTCCTCCCTGCCATCAGTACCCTGCTCCTGCCTTTCCTCATTTTTGTTTTTTCTCGGGCAGGCTCTCCTCTGGTGTCCCTGTTCCCCACAGTTAAAACACCGCATTGTATCCGAGCTGACAAACACTACGCAGCCCGTCCCTTCCACACTGAAGCTCCAAGCAACATCAATCACATCCCCCGGGTTATTCAGCAGCAAAAACGCCTGTCTCCGAAAAGACAGGACGTGCTTAACACTTGTATTTCTGCACCCTAATGGTATATTTTTAATTGGGGACACCAGTTTGCCATATCGGGCAAGTTCATTTGCCAAGGTCTCGTTTTTTAAAAACGGCGGCACATTAGACATGATTACCTTGGTAACAGGGGTTACAAAGGGGGATACTTGAATAAAATCTCCTTTCACTGAAAAACCTTCCTCCACTAGCTGAT
>NW_026708198.1:35000-90000 GCF_902713425.1 Acipenser ruthenus | reverse complement strand
CTTGATCTCCGTGAACGAACCCGCTGTCACATTGAAGCGCTTGAAAACACAGCACAACATTCCCTAATAACACTTGCAATGCATTATGACTTCAAAGGTATGACTTTAAGTCTATGACATTATTATTTATTGATTTTATTTTGTTTTATTTCTTTGCTCACCAACTGCCACGACAACACACTCGTTTTTTTTTTTTATGCAGTACTCCTGACGAACTTCAACCATTGACCGCATCGTACCGGCTCTTAAGGTAGCTTGTGTTGGAGCAGCAGGACAAGCTCGCCATCCCGCCCGCTGCTTTCCTGCTCACCAAAACACAACGCACCCAGGGGAGAGATACCATGGTAAATAGGTAACCTATTTACCATGGTATCCCTCCCCTGCGGCGGCTGCTCTTGATCTCCGTGAACGCACCCGCTGTCACATTGAAGCGCTTGAAAACACAGCACAACATTCCCTAATAACACTTGCAATGCATTATGACTTCAAAGGTATGACTTTAAGTCTATGACATTATTATTTATTGATTTTATTTTGTTTTATTTCTTTGATCACCAACTGCCACCACAACACACTCGTTTTTTTTTTTATGCAGTACTCCTGACGAACTTCACCCATTGACCGCATCGTACCGGCTCTTAAGGTAGCTTGTGTTGGAGCAGCAGGACAAGCTCGCCATCCCGCCCGCTGCTTTCCTGCTCACCAAAACACAACGCACCCAGGGGAGAGATACCATGGTAAATAGGTAACCTATTTACCATGGTATCCCTCCCCTGCGGCGGCTGCTCTTGATCTCCGTGAACGAACCCGCTGTCACATTGAAGCGCTTGAAAACACAGCACAACATTCCCTAATAACACTTGCAATGCATTATGACTTCAAAGGTATGACTTTAAGTCTATGACATTATTATTTATTGATTTTATTTTGTTTTATTTCTTTGATCACCAACTGCCACCACAACACACTCGTTTTTTTTTTATGCAGTACTCCTGACGAACTTCACCCATTGACCGCATCGTACCGGCTCTTAAGGTAGCTTGTGTTGGAGCAGCAGGACAAGCTCGCCATCCCGCCCGCTGCTTTCCTGCTCACCAAAACACAACGCACCCAGGGGAGAGATACCATGGTAAATAGGTAACCTATTTACCATGGTATCCCTCCCCTGCGGCGGCTGCTCTTGATCTCCGGGTGCTCTTGATCTCCGTGAACGAACCCGCTGTCACATTGAAGCGCTTGAAAACACAGCACAACATTCCCTAATAACACTTGCAATGCATTATGACTTCAAAGGTATGACTTTAAGTCTATGACATTATTATTTATTGATTTTATTTTGTTTTATTTCTTTGATCACCAACTGCCACCACAACACACTCGTTTTTTTTTTATGCAGTACTCCTGACGAACTTCACCCATTGACCGCATCGTACCGGCTCTTAAGGTAGCTTGTGTTGGAGCAGCAGGACAAGCTCGCCATCCCGCCCGCTGCTTTCCTGCTCACCAAAACACAACGCACCCAGGCTTCAATGTGACAGCGGGTAACCTATTTACCATGGTATCCCTCCCCTTCGGCGGCTGCTCTTCATCTCCGGCTGCTCTTGATCTCCGTGAACGCACCCGCTGTCACATTGAAGCGCTTGAAAACACAGCACAACATTCCCTAATAACACTTGCAATGCATTATGACTTCAAAGGTATGACTTTAAGTCTATGACATTATTATTTATTGATTTTATTTTGTTTTATTTCTTTGCTCACCAACTGCCACGACAACACACTCGTTTTTTTTTTTTTTATGCAGTACTCCTGACGAACTTCACCCATTGACCGCATCGTACGGGCTCTTAAAGTAGCTTGTGTTGGAGCAGCAGGACAAGCTCGCCATCCCGCCCGCTGCTTTCCTGCTCACCAAAACACAACGCACCCAGGGGAGAGATACCATGGTAAATAGGTAACCTAATTACCATGGTATCCCTCCCCTGCGGCGGCTGCTCTTGATCTCCGGGTGCTCTTGATCTCCGTGAACGAACCCGCTGTCACATTGAAGCGCTTGAAAACACAGCACAACATTCCCTAATAACACTTGCAATGCATTATGACTTCAAAGGTATGACTTTAAGTCTATGACATTATTATTTATTGATTTTATTTTGTTTTATTTCTTTGCTCACCAACTGCCACGACAACACACTCGTTTTTTTTTTTATGCAGTACTCCTGACGAACTTCACCCATTGACCGCATCGTACGGGCTCTTAAAGTAGCTTGTGTTGGAGCAGCAGGACAAGCTCGCCATCCCGCCCGCTGCTTTCCTGCTCACCAAAACACAACGCACCCAGGGGAGAGATACCATGGTAAATAGGTAACCTATTTACCATGGTATCCCTCCCCTGCGGCGGCTGCTCTTCATCTCCGGTTGCTCTTGATCTCCGTGAACGCACCCGCTGTCACATTGAAGCGCTTGAAAACACAGCACAACATTCCCTAATAACACTTGCAATGCATTATGACTTCAAAGGTATGACTTTAAGTCTATGACATTATTATTTATTGATTTTATTTTGTTTTATTTCTTTGATCACCAACTGCCACGACAACACACTCGTTTTTTTTTTTTTATGCAGTACTCCTGACGAACTTCAACCATTGACCGCATCGTACCGGCTCTTAAGGTAGCTTGTGTTGGAGCAGCAGGACAAGCTCGCCATCCCGCCCGCTGCTTTCCTGCTCACCAAAACACAACGCACCCAGGGGAGAGATACCATGGTAAATAGGTAACCTATTTACCATGGTATCCCTCCCCTGCGGCGGCTGCTCTTGATCTCCGGGTGCTCTTGATCTCCGTGAACGAACCCGCTGTCACATTGAAGCGCTTGAAAACACAGCACAACATTCCCTAATAACACTTGCAATGCATTATGACTTCAAAGGTATGACTTTAAGTCTATGACATTATTATTTATTGATTTTATTTTGTTTTATTTCTTTGATCACCAACTGCCACCACAACACACTCGTTTTTTTTTTATGCAGTACTCCTGACGAACTTCACCCATTGACCGCATCGTACCGGCTCTTAAGGTAGCTTGTGTTGGAGCAGCAGGACAAGCTCGCCATCCCGCCCGCTGCTTTCCTGCTCACCAAAACACAACGCACCCAGGGGAGAGATACCATGGTAAATAGGTAACCTATTTACCATGGTATCCCTCCCCTGCGGCGGCTGCTCTTGATCTCCGGGTGCTCTTGATCTCCGTGAACGAACCCGCTGTCACATTGAAGCGCTTGAAAACACAGCACAACATTCCCTAATAACACTTGCAATGCATTATGACTTCAAAGGTATGACTTTAAGTCTATGACATTATTATTTATTGATTTTATTTTGTTTTATTTCTTTGATCACCAACTGCCACCACAACACACTCGTTTTTTTTTTTTTATGCAGTACTCCTGACGAACTTCACCCATTGACCGCATCGTACCGGCTCTTAAGGTAGCTTGTGTTGGAGCAGCAGGACAAGCTCGCCATCCCGCCCGCTGCTTTCCTGCTCACCAAAACACAACGCACCCAGGGGAGAGATACCATGGTAAATAGGTAACCTATTTACCATGGTATCCCTCCCCTGCGGCGGCTGCTCTTCATCTCCGGCTGCTCTTGATCTCCGTGAACGCACCCGCTGTCACATTGAAGCGCTTGAAAACACAGCACAACATTCCCTAATAACACTTGCAATGCATTATGACTTCAAAGGTATGACTTTAAGTCTATGACATTATTATTTATTGATTTTATTTTGTTTTATTTCTTTGCTCACCAACTGCCACGACAACACACTCGTTTTTTTTTTTTTTATGCAGTACTCCTGACGAACTTCACCCATTGACCGCATCGTACGGGCTCTTAAAGTAGCTTGTGTTGGAGCAGCAGGACAAGCTCGCCATCCCGCCCGCTGCTTTCCTGCTCACCAAAACACAACGCACCCAGGGGAGAGATACCATGGTAAATAGGTAACCTATTTACCATGGAATCCCTCCCCTGCGGCGGCTGCTCTTCATCTCCGGTTGCTCTTGATCTCCGTGAACGCACCCGCTGTCACATTGAAGCGCTTGAAAACACAGCACAACATTCCCTAATAACACTTGCAATGCATTATGACTTCAAAGGTATGACTTTAAGTCTATGACATTATTATTTATTGATTTTATTTTGTTTTATTTCTTTGATCACCAACTGCCACGACAACACACTCGTTTTTTTATGCAGTACACTCTTAGAAAAAAGGGTACAATATAGAACCCTAAAAGGTTCTATCTGCTGGTATAGATTTGGAACCATTTTGAAGTGCTATATGGAACCTTTTAAAATGGTTCTTTGGAAGAACCCTGCATTAGAGGTTTAATAAAGAACCACCATGGTTCTTATATTAATGGTATAATACAGAACCATATTGGTTCCTCTGAAGAACCTTCTATTGAGGTTTAATATAGAACCATAAGAGTTACACTATTGAACCTTACAATTAACATTCTATGGAGGGTTGTTTGGTTCATCTGAGAAAAAACAAATGTATACCGTTAAGAGCTCTTCACATCCTTTAGAATCCCCCAACCTCAGAAGTGTAAGTGCTTTGATAAATCACTCAATTCAGGATGCCAACAATTTATTTATTAAACATTTATATAACAATTTATTGTTTTTACAGGTTAAACCATTAGAGTAGTTTCAGGTTTAGTTATATACAGTTTTACACCGTTTTATTCAACCTGTGTGTTTTTAATAATTAAACCATATTATTTACACAGTGAAAAAAAGGGTCTCGCAGCAAACTGGAAAATAAATCTATGCATCCCACAGATTTTCCTGAAACTTACACAAAATACATTTTCAAGAACATGTAATAGACCTTGAAAAAGCTGAGATAAAATGTATATTGAAACTGATGAACGTGGGTTTCTTTTTTCTTATTCATTTTTTGGTGGCACAAATTAGAAGAGCTACAGTACAGTATTTAGATCAGAGCTTATTATGAGTTTATGATATCTATAAATTAAGACTGAATGTTTATTAGTTTTTTGAGATCAAAACTTCTATTAAAAACAATTTACATTTGTTATAAACAATTAATTTTCTAATCAGCCATTTACATTTAAAATAAATACTTTTTTTATATGTACAATTACATTTTTATATCAAATATTCTGTTTTTGTAATCAAATTAAATAGTTGACACAATAAATTCATTTAATTTCAGATTAAATGTTAAAATGGCATTCCATCAGATCAATATAATTATTCCCCAAGTAAAAGTGCAGTTATTTGACTGTACATCTTTAACACTGGCAAAGGTACTTTGTCAGAGATACTCAGCTTCATGAAGTACCTTTCCATGAAAGTCAGACAATTTTTTAGAGCTTTAGGATACTCAATGCCCAAGGAAAAATAAAGAGAAAAAATACATTCAACAGCAAGGGTGATATCCATTCCTGGATAATCACTGAGTATCTCAATTCCATCAACACAAACAGAGATGTCATCTGCTGCCAATGGGCTTGTTGTTCCCTTGAAAACGATAGTTGGCGTAGGTGATGGTGGTACCTGTATAGATTTTAAAATAATAATTAATAACTTTATTCAACAATAAATTATGTGAAATTGTACTTCAGCAGCATCTCACCATACCTACAAGCAGTGGCGGCTCGTGTGGTGGGGCTGCGGCTACTTTAAAGGGATTTCGTAATATTCCTCCCTTTAAAAACATTTTAACTGTCGGATCTCACTTAAAACAGCGAGGAACGTCTTAAACTCCTGTTAATTGCCTACAAGTCTCCCTCATAATTCATTAAGTACACATTTATGGCAAGCCAAATTAAGAGATACCTTTAAATATTTAACAGATATCTTTAAATATTTCAAAATATCCTTAAATCAGTTGAATATATCTTAAAATATTTTGAAATAATTAGAGATATCTTAACATATTTTAAGATATCTCAAAATGGTTTACAGATATCAGGAATTAATTTGGAGATATCTCAAACTCATTTTGAGATATCTCTAAATGATAATTTGACTTTGTATTTAACATTGAAAACATCAATTCAGTTAAGCTACATTTAAAAAGTAGAGCTCAATTAACTTACTTGGTCAACAACAAACAGATTTTCCCTCTCTCGAAACAAAGCTGGCAACAGCAACAATGCAGCATTCATTCTCAGTCCTACAAATAGGGTATCAGATCATATACAAAGTACAAAGCAAACGGAAGAATGTTGAGCAACCCTGGTCTGAGAGGTACAGGATCTTTGGCTTTGCATTCCACCAGTGCTCTCAGTTACATTCATGAATTCATTATTTGCTAAACTGCACAGATAAAGAATAGTTTAAATGATTTAAAGGTACCTAAAAAAAACACACACACGACTGTAGCTCTCCAGGACCAGGACTGACCACCACTGATACAAACGTTATTGTGGATTGGAGCAAAAAAATGTTAAGAACAGTATCAACAAAGTTTCTAAAAATCTGTTCATGCAGGTTTTTCGCATTGGTTTTTATGCCCCTGTGAGAGTTAAATACCAGCTATCTTCCCCATGAAATATTATGCTCCAAGTGTATGAAATGAAGTTGCATCATTTTCTGTTTAATAGTTATTTATAGATCCTATTCTGAGATAGGTCAAAACAATTTGATGTACAATAAATATTTCTTATACATTACCATTTCCCTGTGTCTTATCTGAAGCATCTTCAATGTAGGACATCACAGTAGTTAGAAGATGCCCACTAGAAAGTCTGAAAATAGCATCTACCATTCTGGATAGGCCACTCATTAGGTTCCGTTCCAAGTTTACTCCAAAACGTAGTTCTACTTCGTGCAACAGCTAAAATACAGATGCTAAAGTTATTATTATATTTATTTATTTATCATATGCCTTTATCCAAGGCGATATACACAGCTGTAAAAAAGAGTTGAATACTTACAAATAATGTAGTAGTTAAAAAAATCAATAAATAAAACAAAATCAAACTAAACTGAATGCGAGCAGAAAGAAGTTGCATGGGAAAAACCAGGAGCAGTGGAGTTTTGTAAAAGCTGGAGCAGGTGGATTGCTGATGCAGAAAGGTCACCTAGGAGGACTAATTAAAGTGATTATACATGCTTATAACTAAAAATATTAATTTCTCATCAATCACCATAGTAGAATAAAAACTAGTACCTACCAGTTTAGGATGCTTTAGGAATGGAAACAGACCAAGGACTTCTTCAGTGGACTTCTTCTCCATCATTCTTTCCCGAGTGTGTACAGTTCTATTCATGCTGTCACATATGGCTTCAATGTTCGGCCTCAATTTCGTTATTTCTTTTCTTATGGAGTCCAAGTGTTTGGCAATACTATGCTCGTCTTCTCCTGGGAACTCCTCACTTTGCATCTGCAATATGTATCATAACGTTAAGTAATTCAATACTTATGATCAGGCATTTACTGCATATATTCTCTGTGCTTTTCTTTACTCTGGAAAAATGCTAAAGATCAAGTACTCTCCATGAAAGCCAATTAGCTAATAAACTACACAATCGCATGTATGTACATATATAAAGTATGTAATTCTATTTCAATCTATTTCTGTCAATGCAGATCCAAGAGTTAGGCTTACAGATTCTCTTCTCTTTTTCATGAGCGGTTGCTGTTGCTCTGGTGCACGCTTCCTTCCTCGACCCACAGCACCAAACTTTTTTTTCATGTCTTCTACAGTCTCCACTGAAATAAGTGTCTTTCTCTCTTTTTTGAATTTATTTCTCAGTATTTCAAGTAGAGTAGCCTGAAACAATGATAGAAAGTTAAACCTATGTCCATTATCTGGCTATAAAAAATACATATCAACTAGTAAAAATATATTTAACGCTGCATAATTTTGACAAATTAATGTTTATTCGACTATTTCTTTTATGAATATAACTACCAAATGTATACTCACATATCCAGTTTGGCTGTCATCCCTTAGAAATCTGTACTTACAGCACAAAGTACTTAGCACAGTACTGTACATTATGTGGTCTGGATACCTAAATATACAGATTAGAAAATAATATAGGCATATGAATTGTAAGTGAATTGTAAGAAAAATATATATTTGAGAAATAATGTCATGAAATACAGTTGCATTTTACAATTGCTTTAATTTACAAAAAAAAACATGCTGAAAAGCATTATCAAAATGAATTTAATAAAACTTTTTCTCTTGAATAAAATATTGCTGTTATGATAGATTTAAAAAAAAAATAGTAATCATTTTAAAAATGAATATGCTATTTTATGTTATGTAATTATTCTAAAATTGGTTGCCTATGTATCTAAAACAAACACCGAAATCTCAGTTCTTACAGCGTATATTTGCTGAGGTCATCATACAGAGTCTGTATTAGAGCTGCACGAAGGGCAGATTTGTCTTTTGATTTGAAACCAATGTCCTTTCTATCAAGGGCCATCTGTACAACTGGAGGAAATATAGACAATGTATAACATGCGGTCCAAACATGAACACTTGTTGAGGTTTGTGGCACTTCTCTGCATTCTACTGGTAGCACCTTCTCTGAAACAATATGCTCATTTGCTTTTGTTCTATGAAAATACAAAAAACAACAAAAAAAACAATATTTCATAATTTTAATTTTCTACACAGAAGTTTAAAACCATACATTCCCAGTCCTCATTTTCAGGAATTAAACTAGTGAAAATACCTCTCTCTCTCTCTCTCTCTCTCTCTCTCTCTCTCTCTCTCTCTCTCTCTCTCTCTCTCTCTCTCTCTCTCTCTCTCTCTCTCTCTCTCTCTCTCTCTCTCTCTCTGTGTTTCCATAAAGAAATGTACTCCCATAATATACATCTTTCTTACAATACAACATTACAATACAAAAAGCGTACTGGTAGTAGTAATTTATACTTTTCAAAGTGATTCCTGTATAGTATGTGGTATTTAAATGTAAATACTAAAACACAACAATAGACTAACATAATGTATAATATATTTGTCATTACATACCTTTTAAGGTTCTCGAGAGCCTTTAAAAATTTGACTTGGTCCTTCATAGTTCGGAAGATCTTTCCAATCATATGTTCTGTCAGACCTAAAAGAGTCTCACCATCTATTTCTTCACCTAATGAACAAAAAAACATAAAATTAATCAGAAAAATAAGCACCAATGTTAACCTGCCATTGTAATTAATATCACAGTTTTAAATGCAAGCAGTACCTTATACACAGTATGATGAGGTGCAATATATAAACATCCATCACTGTCTTCATAAGCATCTAGTGCATGGTAGTCAACTTCATTGCCAGGTGTTAATGTACACCACTCATGCAAAGCCTCTATTTTGAAGGCATGAAGGTGAGAATTAAATTCCAGAGCAAAATACAGTTTCCCACACAAAATCCATGTACACCTAAACTGAATGATATGCAAGATTTTGAAAAAAATGGGTAAATCCTCATGGACTACATCGACAATGAAGTAATCCTTGACTTCGTATTTCACGTGATCCACAGTTAGTTTCTTTACTTTCAGTATGGTTTCATCAGCTTCAAGTTCACTGGCTTGAATATTGCATTTTTCAAGAATAATGTCTTTCAAAGATGTAGATGATAGCTGAACAACACAAGACCCTTCTTGCTCATATGACTGATGCAAAGCATCTGCACAACAAAAATCCCAACACTGTCTTTGTTGATGTCTTTTTGCTAAAGTAAAGCAGATGTTCCGGAAGTTCCACACATTTCTTGCAAGCCGCTTAAAGTACTGGTGCTTTCCTTCAAAACGTAAGCACCAAAGTGATCAAAGTGGTCCAAATTCAGCTAGCAATCTGGGGTAGTGTACCAAGTAATGCAATTTTGGTATAAAATTACCAGGATACAGTCTATAAAATTCGCTGAGAAATTCTCCAATTAAAATCTGCAAATGTGAAAGTGACGACTTTTTCACAACAGGAGACATTACAAAGTCTACTATTTCACGCACCGGCGTAGATTTAGCTAGGGACGGTAGGGACATGTCCCTACCAATGTCAAGGGACCGTTGAATTGTCCCTACCAATAATTTTGATAAATCTTAAACGTCTTTTGTCAAGTCATTTTATCTGCTCCACAAAGGGTTAACTCTCTCAAGCCCCCCGCCCCTCCCCCTCGTTAGTCCTCCCTCCTCCAAAAAAAACAAAACAAAAAAAAACGCTAATTTGATTGGCTTTGGCCCTTCCATACTGCATCACTGTAACACGGACTCAGTGCGTGGCTGACGTCAGGGACCAGCAGAGTGTGTTGTTTTCATTGAAGTGCGAAAGTGCACAAGGACTCGGGAGTGAAAGGTAAATCTCCGGGTTTAAAATAAAAAAAAAAAATTCTAGTCATTCTTAAACGGTGTACATTGTGCCACAATTTTCACATTTATTTTAAAAAATAAGAATAAATATAATCAGTTTAATTCGATGTTTGTGTTTGTTGGTTAATGCGTTGTCATATTATTTCAATCCTCCTTCCTCCCTTTGTAACTAACTTACTCCTTGCTTGATATTTTTGTATCGTGTGTGTAAAAAGCGAACACGAACATATGTATTTGATTGAATGGACATTGTGACTATCCAGGCGGCTAAATAAATGCACTATATTATATAGGCAGTAATAAAAAATATATAAAAAGTCAAATTAATGGTGGGGGGGGGGGGGGACGACGACAGATATACAAATAAATTTCAGTGTGGCGTGAGTAAAAAAAAGGTTGAGAACCGCTGGTTTAGGCTGGACTCTGGAAAGACGCTCATCTGAAGTTGCCGCTTGCCGGTCAGGCTGATATGAGTGTGAGCCACTGACTGAATGAAAGCCAGGTGCCGCGGCTGAAGGTATTGTCAGCTCGTCAGCAACATAGTTTGAGAGAATAAAGCTACCTACCTACCTACCTATTACGTTAGCGACCCATTGCTAGCTGCTAACCCAACGTCCTTGGTGGCTAGCTAGCTTGTTTCACAGCTAAATCATTATGTGTGTGTGAGAGAGAGAGAGAGAGAGAGAGAGAGAGAGAGAGAGAGAGAGAGAGAGAGAGAGAGAGAGAGAGAGAGAGAGAGAGAGAGAGAGAGAGAGAGACTTTTGACTTTTAAGATCCTTTATTAAACCATTCCAATTAAAATCCATTCAATAACAATAATAAGGTAAAACACGATTAAGATACTTGCTGGCTCCTGGGAACAGCCGAAACCTCCCCAGAGCATCAGCATAAAATCCTAAAAAACAACATCATGTTCTCCTTTAAAACCAGATTTTAACCAAATAAAAGGATCATAAAATATAAATAAAACACAAAAAAGCCAATATTAAAAAACTAAACAGTGTTTTCCTGTAAAAACAGTAAAGTGATAAAAACACTGTAAAAACAATAAAACAAAAATAAATTCAAACTAGAAATTAAACAGCAGCTCTCCCTCCTCACTCAATGAGCACAAGGCGTCTCCTACACACCACCTCTCCTGAAAGCCCTCCAGGTTACTGACCATTTTAAAATAGTTAAAATCCACCATTACCCGGCTGACAACTAAAATACGAAATAATCTGGCAGCATCTGCTAGCCCTGCCTCTAAAATCTTATTTTTCCTAGATTTTAAAATGGCCAATTTTGCCTGCCCTAAAATAAAATTAATTAAAACACACCTATCCCTATTTTTAAAACTATACGGGAACCCAAAAATAAAAGTATCTTTGCTGAAAAACACCCCAAGGATCTGCAGGAGCCCCTGCAAGAGGTGAAAGAGCGACCCCAGCCTGACACAGTCAGTGAATGTGTGAAACACGGTCTCCTCCTCCCCACAGAAGCAGCACTCAGCACTGATGCTGGGGTCCACTCTGTGGAGGAACCTACCGGTAGATACGGCACAGTGCAGGATCCTCCACTGCAGGTCCCCTGCTCTCTTGCTTAAAGGCAGTTTATACAGCACCCTCCATACTGGCTGTCTCTCTTCTGCTACCTGCAAATGGCTTCTCCATTTTGTGTCCACAGTCCCTTTTAGGTGGCTGGACTGGACTGTTTTAACATGCAGCTTGTATAGTTTTTTCCCCTCTGCTTCTTGGAGTGCTATATTTTTAACTCCCTCCATATTCCTTATTCTCTCTCCATCCCTACCCTCTTCCTCACCTAAACCTGGGGATAAAAAAACTGTGGGAAAAAAGGGGTCCCCTCCCTGATCAGGCCCCCCAGCTATTCCCTCCCCCAAAGCCTCCTTGAGCTTTGGTGAGAGAGAGTTTTTCAACTCGTGAATCATCTTCTCAGCCAGCCTCTCCGAGTGCCAGCCCAGCCGCCTAGCCAGCTGAGCTGCTGAGATCCAACATGGGGGCCCTGACACGATCAGGTGAGCCAGTCGGGTTACACCAGCCCTGACAAAACTGGTACACAGTGCCCCCGACTGAAAAAACTGAATGGGAAAAAGGGGATTAAAGAAGAGGGGTTCCTCCAGTAGAGACTGACCTGTCACCGACCCCTCCTCCCTCTCCACGCTTACTGTCTGCCACACTTTAAAAAGATTCACATAAAAAGAGGGGAGACCTGTCTTGTCTAGCCTGGAGAAATCAATTAAAAACAAACTGCGATCTAACCCCATTCCTCCTACCCGTCTTAGAAAATAAAAAGCTATCTCTCTCCAGTGAGCCCCTTCCTCGGCGTACAGGAGCCTCTTCACTGCCTGCAGTCTGAAAGCTGCCACCCTGCTGGCAATGCTGACCAGGCCTTGCCCCCCTTCATCAGTGGGGAGGTACAGGACTGCCGGCCTCAACCAATGTCTCCCGCTCCAGAAGAAATCCAGCAGTACTCTCTGAATTTCCTCTACCATTCCCCGTGGAGGGTCCAGGCACACCAGCTTGTGCCATAACATAGAGGCCACCAAATTATTGATGACCAGGACCCTCCCCTTGAATGACAGCTGAGCCAGCAGCCCCTGCCAGCTGAGCAGCCGCCCCTTCACCTTCTCCACCAGGCCCTCCCAATTCCTCTGCATGAAAAGCTCTGTCCCAAAGAACACCCCCAGCACCTTAATCCCAGTCCGATCCCACTGCAGGGCCTGAGGCAGCATGGGGGGACCCCCCTCCTGCCAGCTGCCTGACAGAAAGGTGTTGCATTTTTCCCAGTTTATCCGTGCTGAAGATGCTCTCTGAAACACTGCCAAGCTCTCCTCCAGGACCTGGACGTCCCCATCACTGCACACAAACACATTCACATCATCAGCGTAAGCTGATACTTTCACAAAGACAGGGACGGGTGAGGCAGGCACCGCCCAGCCAGACAACCTGCCCCTCAGAAAATGCAACAGTGGCTCTATAGACAATGAATACAGCATGCCAGACAGAGAGCAGCCCTGTCTAATGCCCCTGCTCACCGAGAAAGGTTTGCTCAACCCGTTATTAATCTTTAAGACACTAAAAACATTTGAGTATAAAAGCTCTATGTAAGAAATAAAAACAGGGCCAAACCCGAAGGCTCTCAGGACTTTCACAAGGTAGGTGTGGTCGACCCTATCAAAAGCCTTCTCCTGATCAAGGGAGACCAATCCCACATTAAAATGACATGTTTCACTCAGGGTTAAAAAATCTCTAATTAAAAACAGGTTATCAAAAATAGATCTTCCTGGGATACAATATGTTTGATCCCTATGTATTACAGTACCTATACATTTCTTAACCCTATTTGCGATACACTTGGAAATTATTTTCGAATCGGCACATAACAGCGAAACTGGTCTCCAGTTCTTTAAAAGGCAGAGGTCTCCTTTCTTAGGCAGCAGTGTGATCACTGCCCTGCGGCAGCTGAGAGGCAGTTCTTTTCTCTCCAGACTTTCCTTCAGCACCTGGAAGAAGTCCTCTCCGATCACTGTCCAGAAATGTTTGAAAAACTCAGCGGGGAGGCCATCTATCCCAGGCGCCTTCCCGCTGGAGAGCTGTGTCATCGCAATGGTCAGTTCTTCAAAGGTCAGCTCTTTGTCCAGTCCACCCTGCTCCTCTTTGCTCAGGCTAGGTAGATCCTGGAGCAGGGTCTCTATGTCATCTTGATCACACTGTTCTTTTGTGAACAGCTGCTTGTAGAACTGCACAGCCGCCTCACTGATCTCCTCTCTGCTGTGTAGTTCTCTGCCGCAGGGCGTCCGCACACACCTCAGCTGCTGGCTATATGCTCTCTTCTTCTCCAGGCCAAAGAAGAAGGAAGTGGGTGCATCCATGTCCCTCAGCGCCACGAAGCGAGAACGCACCAACGCCCCCTTCACCTTCTCCTCCAGCAAGCTGCCCAACACATGTCTTTTCTCTTTTATTTTTTGAAAGGTTTGCTCATTAGAGAGATCCCCATTATTCTCTATGTTTAGAATGTCTCTCTCTAACTCCCTGACTGCCTTGTCCAGTGACCTGGTAGCCTCCAGGGTGTACTGCTGACAAAAAATTCGAATTGGCTTTTTCCCAATGTCCCACCACTGCCTTAAATCTTGATAATTGTTTTTTTGATTTTGCCAAACTTTCCAAAACTCTTTAAAAACATTTCCAAATTTACAGTCTTTTAATAATTGAATATTGAAATGCCAATAAGAAGATTTGTGTCCTTCAGTTGGAATAAGTACACTGACTAACAGGCAGTGGTGGTCCGATAGACTGTTAGGAATTATGCTTGCCCCTACAAAAAAATTGAGGTGACAACGAAATGAATAAAACTGATCCAGTCGTGCTCTAGATGTATAGTTGTTACGGGACTGGGACCAGGTGTACTGTCGGGCTTGAGGGTGCAGACACCTCCAAACGTCAACCAGGTCACCGGACTGTAAAACTGCAGTCAGCTCTCTGGAGGATTGAGGATGTGGCTCTTCAGTATTCCTATCTTTAGTAAAATCTATAGTGCAGTTAAAATCACCCGCAACCACTAATACGTCATTATTACTGCATTTTAAAATGTTTCAACTTGTTAAACAATAAAATTCTGTCTCTTCCCGTATTTGGTGCATAAATATTTATAAAAGTAAAGTTAAAACCAGCTATTTGTGTCTCTACTTTTAAAAGCCGCCCCTTCTCAATCTCTTCTACGTGCTGTACACTGACAGGCAGGTCTGATTTAAAAAGCACCGCTACTCCCGCGCTGGTGCTGGAGCCGTGACTGAACACACCCTGACCGCCCCACTCTGACAGCCAGACCGCCTCACTCTCCTGTTCAATATGCGTCTCCTGCACCATCACAACCCCAGCCCTTTTCTGCTTTAAAAATTCAAATAACTGTGCTCTTTTAAAAGACTGTCTACAACCATTAACGTTAAAAGAAATAAAAGTACACTTTTCCATGGCGGATAAAATATTTAAGACCATCAAGTTAAAACAAACACTAAAAAATACAATGTTCCTTTTTTAAAAAAAATCCATTTTAAAATAAAGTTTTTGATCGTACCATCATTTTCTTAACAGTCTGCACTACTTTTTTTAAACGGTACCTCTTCTGCTGATCTAGCTCCTCAAGCGTTGACTTCCTGGAGACTATATGCGCAGAATGTAAAAACAATTTTAAATCGGGAAAAAAACTTTTAATGTCCACTCCCCTCTTACCTTTGGTACTGTCGAGAAAGTTGTTAATGTGCTGCAGTGTATAGAGTTTTCTCCTGACGGGTTGGCTGTCAGGGACGTCCGAGATTAACGAGGAATCAGAGAGCCCCTCGTCATCCGACTCGTACATGCCCTCATCTTGTTCGCCATCCGCCCCGTCCTCTTCAGCGGCCTCGCTGCTCTCCACAGCCACAGCTTCAGCTTCAGTGCCCCCTGTCTTGTAGCCAGACTGGGGGAGATCTGTGATTCTGCCTCCTTCTTCAGGGAAAGGTGGCACAGCCTCCGGGGAAGACGTCAGTTCCCCCTCAGGCATCGGTTGTGGATCGCCTCCGCTCTCCGCAACTTTCACGCCGGGAGGCTGAGTCTTCTCACTGCTGCTCACAGATACAGACCCAGAGTCCTGCCTTGGCTCTCCTTCCTCAGAGTGCTTGTTTTTCTTTTTCTTTTTTTTCGCCACCACTTCATCAATTTGCCCAGCCTCTTGCCCCGAAGCTGTTTTCGCTTGACTGTGTCTTTTCAGTTGTATCGACTCTGCTTCAGGTACCGCTGACTCGGGCTCCGCTGACTCGGGCTCCGCTGACTCGGACTCCGCTGACTCGGACTCCGCTGACCCAGGCTTTACTGTCCCGGGCTCTGCTGATTCTGCTAACCCGGGCTCTGCTGGCTCCGCTGACCCGGGCTCTGCTGGCTCCGCTGACCCGGGCTCTGCTGGCTCCGCTGACCCAGGCTCTGCTGGCTCCGGGGGCTGCTCATCCTCCTGCTCTCCCCGATCGCCCCCGACCTCCTCCCCGCCAGGAGCTCCATTATCCTGCTCTGTTTCAGCCCGATCCCTGTTTCTGGGACACTGCTTTCTTTGATGTCCCTGAGCGCCACATTTAAAACACCTCATTATATCAGAACTGGCAAAAACAACACAATTCGTCCCCTCGACATTAAAATTCCACGCTACTTCAATAGTTAAATTAGGATCGTGCTGTAAAATGAACGCCTGTCTTCTAAAAGACAAAACATGTTTTACACTGGGATTTTTACAACCCAGAGGAATCGTTTTAATGGGATACATTAATTTTCCGTATCTTGATAACTCTCTTTCCAGTAACTCGTTTTTTAAGAAGGGAGGGACATTAGACAGTATTACTTTGGTTACGGGTGTTACTAAAGGTGAAACTTCAATAAAAGACCCCTGCACACTAAACCCCTCCTCCACGAGCTTATTTACCAAATCTACATCAGTTAAAAAGATGACTAGAGCTTTATTCATCCTTGATGTTTTATTTTATTAAAGCCCACAACCTCTCCTACCGCTACCAGGCATTCCTCCACCGACACCCCGATATCAGGCACACAGCGGCAGCCGTGCCGGCGAGTCAGCACCCCCCCTCCACCTGAACTACACGCCATATCGGCGTTTCTGCTGATCTACGACCAGCTACACAAACAACAACGACTCACAAATATACTAAAACTATTACGATAGTCAGATAAACAAACAAACAAATATTACATAAAACACAAAAATATAAATATATATAAATAAATAATTGCAAAAGTTTAGACTCTACTGAATCACAACTCCCGCGCTCCACTCACCACCTGGCTCCTCCCACAATCCCACAATCCTCGAGAGAGAGAGAGAGAGAGAGAGAGAGAGAGAGAGAGAGAGAGAGAGAGAGAGAGAGAGAGAGAGAGAGTGCGTGAGCATGTTTTGATATTGTCATTCAACTAACGTTAGCTAATCACTTCAATTTGGCTTTAGGTGACTAAAGCATAATAGCAACCAAAAAAATAAAGATGGACATAAGGAAGTTTTTTTTTACAAAAAGTCAAAGTGTAAGTAGGAAGATGTTATTAAAGTAATAAACACAATTGATAATGATTCTCATAGCAAATGAAAAAATAATTTACTAATGAAGTTAGCAGAGTCATACTTTCTCTCTAAACAGCATGCATCAATTTATCATTTTATCAGGCGAGTGAAGCAGTGCAGCCTGGTAAAAGCAGTACAGAGGCAGGTGGAGCAACAGGGTCGCAGGTGGGGTCTGTAATGGCTTAGTGATTATAACAGTGAAAGTGTTAGACTCAGTTTTGAGATATATTATTGTTTGAGGCACATTGTGATATAATAGTAGGCTAATGCTGTATAGTAATACTCAGCAAATAAAGTTAGCATAGCCATATATTTTCTCTCTATATGGCATGCATCAATTTATTATTTTATCAGGTGAATGAAGCAATGCACCCAGGTACGAGCAGCAGCACAGACACAGGAGTGGCAGGCAGAGCACGTGAGCGTGCGTGTGCTCATGCTTGTAGCGCCAGGGGTATTGGTAGCTTACAGTAAGGCTGGGATAGGTTACAATTCAGGTTATTAGTAATTCTACAGCAGGGATGTCAAACCAGCTTCCAGGAGGGACACTTTATCATAGTGTTTTAAGTGTATACCAGCCAACTTCATGTCAATCAAACTGTCCTCGATTCATGTCCAGCATTCATTTCAAGCCACCAGAAGTTACCATTTAATAGCTGTCTACTAAAAAATTTCTTCCCGGGGGGGCATGCCCCCGAACCCCACTAGCGACCGTGACTCCGCCCCCCTACAAAATTGTGTCCCCACCAATGTTCAAACCAAACCTACGCCCTTGACCTCCGGAATGAAGCAACCGGAGGTGGATGGAAAGACTCAATATTGCAGCTACCGGGGCATGCAAGACTCCATATCGTAGATACCGGGCATGCAATTATATATATATATATATATATATATATATATATATATATATATATATATATATATATATATTAATGTTATTTTTCTTTTTTTTTTTTTTTTTGGATGTTTGGAGTTTTACTCGCGCATAGTTTTGTATGTTATTTCCGAATTTCTCCTTAGACATGTCTGAAGGGGACACTGTATTACTTAAAACGTGAATTAACGTATTAAAACGTGTTAACTGTGAGCAGTTACCTTGGGATTACACACCAGGTTCAGACGCATTGAATGGACTAATGTATCCGCAGGCGACCTAAGACTCACCGTTTCAACGGTGTCAGTAGTGCTCAACAGAAAATAATGCATACAGAAAAATATTGTATACTGGCCATGGGCTTTGGTTAGCATACAGTGTCCCCTTCAGACACTAAACAGTGGCCTACAGTTTTATGTTTGTCTGAAAAAAACAACTACAATTGGTATTTTTAATAATCATTAACATGTTCATTATTTCATTATACAAACATGCAGTATTTTGCAATTATTTAAATCCAATCTTCTCCACTGCAGTTAAACTATGGTTGTTTTTCCTATGCACTTGACAGTGGTGGTGGGTGTTTTTGCCAAAAACTGCTTTAAGTGTGTGATGCAGTGTTGTAAGATTTATTGACATTATGTTGATAATCAGAACAACAGGGTTCACCAACCTCGACTAGGTCAGGGTTAACACAGTTGAGCTCAGATGAAACAGCCCATTTGCAATGTACAGTACTGGGTGGATATTGGTCATTCAGCAGTGTGATGCAAATACCTGCAGTTACCACAAAGCGCTGACCTGAGCACACTTGCTCATTTGCTATTCTAGTTTTCTCCCTGGGATGCTCGTACTTAAATATTTAATATAAATGGACTTTAGTTGGTATATAGGGGGCTGGTGTCTATAGAGTTAACACAAACTGTTTTACAATTTCTGAAAATGAAATTAAGAAGTTGTGAGCGATGGGGATATAAATAGGCCCAATTAATCCCACACCTGCCGCACACCTTCTGTGAATGATGCAATTGTCAGCAAATGATTTACTGACCATCCCAATATAATTTAGGAGCAAAAGAAACATCTGTAATTGGCGTAATTACAGGGATTAATTATAGCATTGTTTCTTTACCGAATATCTCAATCGTCCTGCCTGGGGACAGACGTGAAGTTATGTATATATACATTTAGTGTGCCCAATTATTTTACCCCCGATTTTCTCCCCAATTTGGAATGTCCAATTATTTTTTCTCCTCATCGCAGCAATTCCTTACACAGCTCAGGAGATCCAAAGGTTCAGTGGGCGTCCTCCGATCCCACAACCAAACTATTATCCTCTTTTACACCCAGGAACTCGAGAGCGGATGTCAGCGAGCTACTGACCTCTGGAGGACAAAGGCCAGCCCTGCAGGTGTCCGCTTTTGAGCTCACAGGGCGCCTGGCCAGCAGGGTTCACTGTAGCGCAATGAGGAGAAACAGTCCCTTTTGTTTTTGCTTCCCTAACCCACGGGAGTGCCAGAGCCAATGTTACGCTCCCTTTGGAATTCACAGCGAAGACCGACAACTTTGCACAGCCAGGACGCGAACCTGTGCTGTATGACCACACAACCACACTTTTACCAGGTGAGCCACTCGAGGACCCCCTGATAGTGTTTTTGAGGTTAAGATTCATTTAAAAGTTATAACTAGCTCTTTATATATATATATATATATATATATATATATATATATATATATATATATATATTGCACCAGGATGACTGAACAAAAGGAAAAGTGAAACAAAGAAACTGTAAAAAGTGACGACTGGACACCAACCACTAAAAGCTGGTAATTTTAAACTTTAAAGAGATAGTTTATACCCTCTAAGCGGGCAATTTCTAATCTCTTTATTCATGCCACTGTCTGGTGCTCCAAGGGAGACTACAGTTGGATTTTTATACCAGCTCTGTTATCCCCAGCTGGGGATGAAATCCATTGCGAAGGGGATGAAGTGGAGGTGGCTGTACACACACACACACAATTTGTTACAAACTGTTTATCCAATTGACAGGAAACTTAGCATCAACATTATAGAGTATACATTAATGATAATATACAAGATTGTGAATGTCACACAGTTTTACATACATCTGGATAATCCCTCATCAGACTGTGATTAAACATTTCATTGCTAATTCTTATTCTATCCTGTACATACTGTTGATATGTCATGTTCATCGTTTAGAGTTTACGTGGCAGGAGATGTATATGTATACATAAGCATAGGCAAATTGTAAGCATGGCAAATTCTTTGTTGAGATTTAGTAATGTCTTTCTCAAAGAGACCCAAGTGTAAATGTTTGTCGTAATCACCATGGATAATAGCATTTACATAATGTCCCGTGACAAGAAATTACATCTAAAATACAAATGTATTTTTTTCAGATTTGTAAAAAAAGACCTGCTTCTCCTGGTGTTGTATCCTTGCTGGACGGAGATGGTGAAGATGCTGGAGGCGGCCAAGCCAGCACAGTATGGGGTAGATTTGACAAGGGACAAGAAAAGGTAATTAGAATTACAACGTGATGTTTAGGAACCCGCATTAGAGAGACAGATAGATTCAAATTATTATTTTTCTCTGTCCCCTTACATTTGTATGCTGTTTGAAATCATATTTTTGTAATAATCTGTGTTCAGGATATGCCATAGACCTAGGTTAGATGAGCCAAAATGTCTTTATATCAGTAGTAACTGTGTATAGCCAGGTATACAATCGGAAACTTAATTCACTTTTGAGTTATTGTCTATGTTTGGTACACAGCTTATCTTCCTGATTTTATTTTTATTTTTTTTTAACTTAGGTTCCATTACCAGTGCTGTCCCATAAAAATAAACCATTTTCCTGCCACATTGTTTCACCCTCTGGACATATCAATGATTCAGATCTTTTACACATATCCATCTTATATGGATGTTTTGTGTTTTGTTTATAAAAAATGTGTAAATGTGTAAAGGACTAGGGGTTGTGGTGTTTGTCTGAAGTAAGAGAGTGGTGGTGTAACATCAAATCATTTGCAGCACGAATAAGTCACAGTCACTGGCCATGTCATGCACACTTATTTCTAACTCATTGGTTGATCGAAAATAAGTTTAACATGCAATGGAGTAGTTCATTGGTTTTATACGCTCCCTTTAAAGATGTAATAAACAATCTCATCCAGTGGGATCTCTTTTCAGAGTGTGCAGTAGCAGAAGGGGATTGTGGGAATGTGTGGAGCTAAGGAAGGTAGAAGGAGATGCGCAGTAGAAACCCTGGGATATGTTTACACAATGAACTAATTTGTGAATGAATATCGTTGGTGTTAATTAAAGTTAATAAGACAAAATATTTTAGTGTAAAATTATACTTGATGGTGGGGTACTGCCTTTTTTAATTTTTACAGAGATGTCATTTTTTAAATCTTATTGCTATCTTACCAGAAGGCCACCTCCCCTCCAGACATTCCGATTAGAGAAAAGAGACAATTCGAAGCCAACCCAAAGAGACGTCCAAGACCTTGTCTGGGCTGCCTATCTGTAATATCAGCTAAAAAGGAGGCTCCTGTAACAGTAAGTTATCTTTCCTGTAGCCATTCCCTAGACTGCAGTGTTATGTGGCACTTCATTACCAAATCAATCAGAAAACATGTCACCTTCAGTTAGTCCATTTTTTTAATTTGTTTTTTAAAAATCAATTTCTCTTCAGTTCGAATAAATCTTTCTAAGACTAAGGCTTAGAGGGTAGTGGCATTGCCCGCTCCCTCCGAGGGTCTGTGAGAGGTTTGTTCGGGTGAGGAGGAACAGAATTTTTTTTTTTTTTTTTTATTTTTGACTGGCTTTCTTCAGCTCGGCAACTTTTTGGAAGACTAATGCTCAGTCTGGTTTTGGCTTGCCCAATCCAGGCCGAGGGTCTTTCAAGATTTTGTTGACTGTTGAGAGCAGTTTTTTCTTTTTCAGGCGGTTCCAGTTTTTTTCTTTTTCAGGCTTTTCCAGACGTTCCTGGAGTTAGAGAGAAGGAGGACCTACCATCCAGACGACCTTTGAGGACCCTTTGATGACCTAGACGACCTCATCCCCAGCCCTTGATTGTAATCGAGATCCAGACCGAGAGAGCAGCAGGCGCCCAGCAGAGGGCGCCATCTGGGAGGAGCAGAGGGCGGCCCCGGACCCCGAGGAGGCATCACAGCCACGATTCTTCCTACGTGGTCTCGGTGCCAAGCAGCGCCCCCTACTCCGCCAGGGAAGGACACCGTTCACCTGGGGAGGGGGTCCCTCTTGCGAGGCGACCATCTCCTCAGGGACTAAAGTAATAGTTCCTTCAACTGCCCAGATTTGCTGCTTACGTTGTTTCTTTTCCGTAGAGAGAGACAACCCGGACGTCCAGAGGCTTCTCCCACCCCAATCGGAGGAGCCAGCTGAAGGATGGCGTTCCGGCCAACCCAGGAGACTAGGAGGCACAATGCGGTGCGCTTCACAAGGACCCAGCAAGAGGAAACGGAACCAGGACTGACGAGACTGGAGTTCAGCCGGACCATTCTTCAGAGGGGTATGGGTTTTTCCCCTTCTGACTTGAATTGTTTGGTGAAATTGCCAGGGCTTAAGGAAGTGTTTGAGGTCAGTTTTAGGAACCCCCAAAAGTTACAAGAAATGTGGTCCTTTTGGGGGGAGAATAAATATCTCGCTCCATACAAAGAATTTTGTGTGGATGCACTGACAGACAGAGAAATGAAAGTTGTTACTGTCCAATTTTTCAATGAGGCTGTTAGCGACTATGATATTACAACATGGCTTAACCGCTATGGGAGGGTGTCATCAGAAGGGAGGAAAATTACAGATGAAGATGGGGTTTGGACAGGAGCCAGAAAGTGGCTGGTACGCCTTAATGTTGATCCATCGGGCATTGGAGGCGTCCGCCACATTCCAAACTCCATAGTGTTAGGGCCCAACAGAGGGCTGGTATTCTATAATGGGATGCCAAAACTCTGCAGGAAATGTGGGGAATTAGGACACCTGGCGGCCGCATGTACTGTAGTCAAGTGCAGGAACTGCGGCGCCCCCCACGAGACCAGCCACTGCAGAGAAGAGAGGCAGTGCAATTTGTGTGGAAAGAAGGGGCACCTGTTTAAGGACTGCCCCTCTTCCTATGCCAACATGGCCAGAGCCAGCAAGGCAAATACGAACAAGCCTAGGCCTGAGCAGGAAGAGGGAGCAAGTAACAAAGATCAGTCCACATCACCACCAACAGTATCCAAGACCCAGACTCCAGCACCACCATCATCACCAGCACCCCCCTCACCCCCCCGCCCCCGAGACATGTCCCGTTTTACGAGGACCCCTTCCCCCAGCCCAGAGAGAGAGTACAACAGCTACTCCACTAGCTCCTCCAGTAGCTCCTCTGATGCAGAACACGAGGCAGGGAGGGAGCCCGGACCCAGCAGCGGCCCCCCCCTGAGTAGGGCCCTCTCAGCGCCAGCACTCCCCCTCGGCTCTCGTTATGACGCCATAAGGATTGAGTCCGTGGGGGAGGAAAGCGAAAGCGACAGTGAAAGTGAGAGTGAGAAGGAGGGGAAGGGAGTGAAGAACCAGCAGAGGGTGGGGAAAAGAAAGGGTAGAGACGAGGGGGGGAAAAGAAAGAAGATCAGGATCAAAGACAGCAAGTTGCAGGTGGCCCCCATAGATCCAAAACCAGCTAATGTCCACACAAAGTCCCCAGTCTTGCCCTCGCAGGCAGAGACGGAGGCGAGTGGGACGGCTACACTGCCGCCTAGTGGGCAGGTAGCAGCCAGCCAGGGCATCCCCAGCCAGCCTTCCCAGTCGTTGGCACAAACCCTAGCACACCTCGCAGAAGAGGTGTTCACTAATGCACCGAGGGAGAGGTCGGGGTCAACACCTTCCCTGACCAGCAGTACCTCGGTAGCAATGACCCTCTTCAAGCGAAGGGCCTCCCTTCAAAGCATCCTTGACCCCCTCCCTTGTATGGGCAAAACCAGGGGCCCCCTAGAGGTCCTCCTAGATACAGCACTGGAGGACATGGGAATACCCCTGGACGCGGTAAGCCAGAAGTCTGCTAACAGCTCCAATTCAACAGACGGTAACAGCCAAAGAATGCTGTCTGTCATAACCCCCCCCCAGGACAAAGCTGACCCACACGTTCCGAGGGGCCCTGAGCAAGTTCCACCAGACTTACCTTGTGGGGAGTTGAATAGCCCCAACAACTCCACGTACTGTGCATATAAAGACGGTGCCTTCTTGGACGAGGCAGCAGTGAGTACCTTCTCAGGGGTGATGGGAGTTGCAAATAAGCCCAAGCCCCCTCGAAGCAAGCGTAGAGCTAAGAGTAGGAAGAGTGTCCCGACCTCCCAATCATAGTCGCTATGGGGTGGACGCAGCGACTCCTTTTCTTGTTAGCTACCCTGATGGCCCTGATATGTGTGTCTGTTAATGTCAGGAGCATCAGGGAGACACAAAAAAGATTTGATGTACTAAACTATCTAGCTAACTTGAAAGCAGATCTCATCTTTCTGCAGGAGTGTGGTATTTCGTCGAGCCCTGATTATAGGGACCTGAAGGAGAGTTGGACCCTGGGGGACTCCTTCTGGTCGGGCTCCAACATAGCCAGAGCCGACGGAGTAGGTATCCTGTTTAAAAACCCATTTATTACCTCCCGCAGCAGCAGGGAGGTAGAACCTGGTAGAATTCTGAGCGTGGATGTGACATACAACAACACTCCCCTCAGACTGGTCAATGTCTACGCACCCACTAACCAAAACGAAAGAGTTCAATTTTTTCCACAGCTGCGTCCACTCCTGCTGGGGAACGTACCCGTCATCGTGTCAGGTGACTTCAATTGTGCTCTGAGGGACGTAGACCGGAGCAGGCCACGCAACGACCGCTCTAGTAGAGTTTTGTCCTCCGTAATATCTGATTTCTCCCTGTGTGATGCAGGTAAGGACCTGGTGCCTCCCTTTACCTGGGTGAGCTCATCTGGGACCTCCTTCTCCCGTATAGATCTCGTCCTGCATACCAGCTCCCTTACGAAGACGGCAGTAGACACCCAGGCCGTCTTCTTCTCTGACCATAGGCTCCTGCAGGTAACATTGCAGGTCCCTCAGACCTCCCAGATGGGGTCAGGGGTCTGGAAATTAAACATCTCCTTACTCGATGACCCCTCCATAGCTGCAGCCTATAAGAGCAGGCTTGTTGAGTGGACCACTTTGCGTGACCTATTCAACTCCCCTATAGAGTGGTGGGAGATGGTCAAAATGAGAACTAAGGGTTATTTCATAGCAGCAGGCAAGAGGAAAGCAAAAGAAAGGAGGGCCAAATATAAATACCTGAATGCTGCCCTCCAGCGTCTGAGCCTGCTTCAGCTTCGGGGGTTCCCTGTAAGCGACGAGATAGCCCAGACCAAGCTAGATCTTTCAGTGCTTTGTAGGGAGGAACAACGAAAGGTCATGCACAATGCAAAAGTGCAAAAAATGGAGGAAGACGAAAAGTGTACTCGCTTCTTCTTCCAGAAAACGAGGGAGAAGCGGCACTTGATGTCCTCCATGCTCGACAGCAGGGGGAGGATAGTAGAGGATAGTGAGGGAGTGAAAAAAGTGGTAGAGAACTTCTATAGGGACCTGTATAACATCAAAGCTACAGATGACACCCTGATAGAGTGGTTCCTGAGCCAGTTGGAGCCTGACTCAGTGCGGGACGAGGAGGAGGAGGAGAAGGACCCAGAACTCACGCTGGAGGAGCTCACCCAGGCGGTTAAGACCATGAACACCGGTAAGACGCCAGGTCCAGATGGCATCCCGGGTGAGTATTACCATCTTTTTTGGGACACGCTAAAAGTCCATTTAGCGGAGGTCTACAGAGCGGTCTACAGGGAGAAGCGGTTGGGCCCTTCTATGCGGGAGAGTGTAATTACTCTCCTTCATAAGAAAGGGGAAGTTAAAGATCTACGGAATTGGCGCCCAATCAGCCTCCTTTGCATGGATTACAAGATACTAGCCAAAGCTCTGATGCTCCGGCTACAAGTACACCTCCCTTTGGTCATTGGCCCCGACCAGGCTTGTGGCGTCCCAGGGAGGTCCATCACGGATATTTTAATGTTAACAAGGGACATTCTGGCTTATTCTAGAGAACGGAACCATCCCCTCTGCCTGTTCAACCTTGACCAGGAGAAGGCGTTCGATAGGGTAAGCCATGAATATATGTACAAAGTGATGGACCAGATGAAATTCGCTCCTGGACTTAGGGAGTGGGTTAAAACCATCTATACAAACATTAGTACCCGAGTCTTGGTGAACAGGCACCTGACTGGTAAAATATCTATCCAGTCAGGGGTCAGACAGGGTTGCCCACTATCCCCACTGCTATATGTCGTGTGCATTGAACCCCTCCTGCAGGCAATTCGTAGGGATACCAATATAACTGGTTTCCAGCTGCCTGGATCCAACGGGGTCCAGGTCAAAACAACAGCATATATGGACGATGTGTCACTGTGGCAATGCGCCCCGCCCCTGTGTGCATTTGTATGTTGCGTGTGTAAATGTTGGTGTATAGATTGGTACACGGGATATAAACGGGTCTGTGTTTCACGTGTATTTAAAGTGTAGATTTGTATTTAGGCACGAGGAGAGCACAAATCACTTCACGTGCTGGTTAAATGTAATATGTGAGCACGGGGTTGCACAGAATTAATTCACGTGCTGGGATTCAAGTGAATGATTAATTAGTAATTGAATCCCAGCACAACAGTATATATAGATGCACATTTTCGTTCAGTCAGGGTTAGGTGTTCGGAAGAGGAGAACGGGTGAGAGAGAGAGGAGAGTTAAAATCATTAATCGTAAACGTAAAGTGTTTGTACTCACCGTGTTTGTTTGTCTGTCCGTGCACCGTTTGTTTAGTGTTAGTCGTTTTGTATGTCTGTTTATTTTGGCTACCAGTGCCGTGTCCTGTTTTTGTGCTGTTTTCAAACCTTTTATTTTCTGTGCTGTTTATTATTAAATGCTGAGCGCGATCACGCGCTCAGCTTAAACAAACCACATCTCTCTGTTTATTTACTTCCTGTTTCTGGTCTGACGCCACCCACTCCGGCCGTCTTTGTGACAGTCACTCATTTGCACCAACACATCGTCGGTACCTCGGATTAGTAATATCCTTGAGAAGTACTGCACGGCGACCGGGGCAGTGATTAATAAGTCCAAGAGCGAAGTCTACGTGTCTAAAAATTGGCAGGTAGATAGGGAACTGTCGGACATGTACCCTGTCAAAAAGGACAAAATCAAGATTCTGGGCCTCATTTTCGAGAACAATAGCTCGGGGGCCCAGAGCTGGACGGCGGCCATTAACCAGGTCCGTAAAAAGATTGGCGGATGGAGCACAAGATCCTTAACAATGACGGGTAGAGTATTAATAACCAAGTCTATACTGTTCCCCATCCTCTCTTATGTAGGAAAAATCTTTCCCCCAGACAGGACCACCAAAAAAGTGGTGGACCGCATTATCCACCGCTTTATCTGGGGCAGCAAGATGGAGAGGGTAAAGCGAGCCACTCTGAGTAAAGCCGACAAGAAGGGAGGTAAGGGGGTCCCGGACGTTGTGCAGCTCACCCGAGTGCAGGGGCTCACGCAAACTATCAAGAACATCCAGGCCCTGGACAGGAAGGTATGTTACATGAATCGTTTCTATTTTGCCACCTGTCTCAGGGCCTTGGGCCTCTGCACTATTGATAACACCGTGCCGTACTCCTGGGGCCCCCCATTGTATTATAGAACCTTAAGGGACACTATATATAAATTGGGCTTAGATAAAGCAAAATTGGCCTCCTGGGAATACAAGGCTGTAACTAAATATCTTGCCGGTTCCCAGGAAATTGAAAAAGTAGCTACTTTCTCCCTCACCCAAAGCCAAAAAATCTGGGAGAATGTGTCTCACAGCTGCCTCAGTAATGTCCAGAAGGATATAGCATGGAACACCGTCCACAGTGCACTCCCCACTCGAGCGTTCATGTTCAGGAGGGGACTAGCCCAAGTAGAAACATGCCCCTATGCAAAGTGCCGCAAGAGAGAAACACCAGCCCATATCTTCTGGGAGTGTGATGTGGCTGGCAGTGTCTGGCTCTCTGTCTCTGTCTTCCTAAACAGGTTTGCTGACACGGCCAAGATGACCGCTGAGACTGTGCTCTATGGGCCTGCGGGAGGAATCACTACCAGCACAGCTAAGTGCGTTTGGCGTGTCATCAATGTTGTCAAGCAGATCCTGTGGGAAGGCCGTAACGTCTGTGTCTATCACAAGCAGGAGCTAGACACTATCACCACGACCAGAAGGGCACAAACTCTTATCAAGGACTTTGTAATTCTGGACATCCGGACCCTCGGGAAGGACAAGGCCTGCGCGGAGTGGAGGATCGCCGGACTTCAGGACGTGAAGATGGAATAAAGGAAAAAACTGGAACCGCTAGCTCCTAGGAGCGGGACTACGGGGCACCGCTAAGCCTTTTATTTATTTTGTCATGCCAGCATTCCGCCCTTTTTAGCTGGCATGACCGTTTTTCAACGGTGCCCTGGTTTTATGTAGTCTTTTGTTTCAGTTTTATGGACTTTTATTTGATTTACGTTGAATGTTTTATTTGATTTTGTTTTGTTTTGTTTTATGTATCTTTAAGATTTTTAATGTAAACTATTAAAAGTTACATTTTAAGTGTTTTAAAATTTTAGAATTTTAACTCACTGTTTTACACACTGTCCCTTTTCCCCTGTCCCTGTTTTAGATCTAGTTTTATGTTCACTTTTGAACCTTTTAGAGAGCACTCCCCGGCCCTCACAAGCACTGGTTTTTTATAGATGGTTCTTTTTTTCCAGTCACTTTTAAAACAGCACAGGTTTTTTTCATGTTGATTTTAATCTGTGTCTGTTTTAACCATGTACAAAGCACAATTGTCTTGGTGTTTTTAAATGTATTTTAAATGCTTTTAAAACAAAATGTATGTCTGTATGCATGAATGTCATCTTTAAAAGAAATGTAAAATGAATGAAAAAACGAATGGGTGTAAATGTAAAAAAATGTAAAATCTCAATAAAAGAGTAAAAGAGCTATTGTGTGCGTGTCTCTGTTAATCCCTGTGCTCGCTACATTGGTGTCAGAAGCGGGATGGATGACACGCACTTGATCTGCAGCTGGAAGATGGACGAAGAGATCCAGAGGATGGAGCAGCAGATCGCCCAGCTGACGGGACAGATGCAGAACACCCAGCGGCGAAGCGGAGAAGCAAGACTCGCGTTTCAGAAGACCCACGGCGGCGAACTCTTGCTGCAGCAAAAAGAAGCTGGCAGCCAAGCGTGCCACCTCCGGAGAGACGCCGAAGACGGCAACCAGGCGGGATGCCTCGGGAGCAGCAGCCTAGATGGGGCTAGCCGAGCGGGCTACTCCAGGAGAGGCTACGAGCACGCCGGTGGCGGGAAAGAGGACGGCCGAGAACGGAACCGAAGTGGCGTGAACCCTTATCAGCCTGGGCGGCCCCAGCCCCCTGCCGCGGTGGAAACAGCGCAACCTGCCAACAAGAGTACTGTGAAGGCAGGCCGCTATGACGGGACTGCGCCCTGGGAAGCCTACCAAGCAAAGTTCCGCCTCGCAGCCTTGGCAAACAACTGGAGAATAGAAGAACAGGCGGGGCAGCTGGCGGCGGCACTGGAAGGGAAGGCGATGCAAGCATTGCTCGATTTAGACCCAGAGGAGCCGTGTGACTTCCATACCCTATCCACGGCTCTCCAGCGCCGCTTTGGACAAGTGGAGTCAGCCGTCAGCCTGCGCGATCGCCTCGCTACGCGCAAGAGAGCCAGTGGCGAGAAACTCGGGATCCTGGCCGCGGACACTAAATACTTGGCACGGAGGGGGTATCCTGGTTTACCTCCGGCTGTACAAGAAGACCTGGCGACGGAGGCGTTTATCCGTGGCCTGAACCCCACCGCGCTCAGACAACAGGTTCGGCTCATTGCCCCAACCTCCCTAGAGCAGGCTTTAACCCATGCCCTAAGGATTGAGGCCGTGCTCGAGGAGGGTGAGCGAGTCCGGATCCCCAAAGTCCGCGCGGTCAGAGAAAAGGAAGATAGCGATGGAGACGAGGATACTGCCACTGTCAGGCAGACCACGCCTGTAAGACGCTGCTGGAACTGCGGAAGCCCGGGTCACCTGCATGCACAATGCCGCCGCCGCCGTCACCCAGTACCGGCTGAACAAGAGACGTCGTCGGCGGGAAACGAAAATGGAGCGGCGTAAACGGGGGCCCGCCGCTCCTTCACCTTCCTTCCCCCACCCATCGAGACAATGAGAACGACGCTGTGGCAATGGTGGGCCGTGTTGGCCAGGGCAACAGTCTGCATGCACCCTGCCTCTTAAATGGGGTGCAGTGCAAGGCCTTGGTCGACACGGGCTCCACCATCTCCATCCTGCGGCCCGGGGTCCTCCCCAGAGAAGGTGACGGATGGCTGGGAGGCTGGACGCCCACCGAGATTTGCCTCCGCACTGTCACCGGCCAGGTCGCGTCCATGCTGGGACGACGGCGTCTGGAGATCCAGCTCGGAGACTGCACGATCCAACACGAGTTTTGGCTGGCGGAGATACAAGATCGCTGCATTCTGGGTTTGGACATCCTGAACAAAGTAGGAGCCACCATCGACTTGGCTGAGGGAACCCTGTGCCTTGGCCGGAGCCAACTGCGCCTGATTCCGGGTCGGGAGAAGGAAGGGGAGCAACGCCGCACCAGATCCACCGTGCGGCATATTCCGACCAAGGAGTTTCGTCGGACGCGGAGGGGCAGGACCCGGCCTCTCCCAGAAGCAGAGTTTGCAAGGGTTTCAACTGTCTCCGCCCCCTCCCCTGCAGAACGTTCATCGCCCCCCGCAACCACAACTGGTGGAACTCAGGACTGCAGGATAACTGATGCGGTGAAAGCGCTGTGGCAGAGGAGTAAGGAGGGTCTATCTCAGGGCCAGCAGGACCAGTTATGGGAACTATTAAGGGGGTACTTGGACATTTTTGCTGCAAACATAGAGGACTGTGGGCGGACTGGATTAGTTCAGCACAGCATTAACACGGGAGACGCGGCTCCGATCCGGGAGCGACCACGGCGGCTACCCTTGGCAAAGCGGGAAGCGGCCGAGGGCATGATTCTGGAAATGGCCGCTGCCGGGGTAATTGAACCATCGGCTAGCCCCTGGGCCGCGCCAGCCCTACTAGTAAAAAAAAAAGACGGGTCACTGCGGTTCTGTGTGGATTATCGCAAACTGAATGCAGTGACCCACAAGGACTCGTACCCCCTTCCCAGAATCGATGAAGCTCTGGACTACATCGCAGGCTCCCGCTGGTTCAGCTCCCTCGACCTGCGCAGCGGATACTGGCAGGTCGAGCTGGCCCCTGAGGCACGTCAGAAAACTGCATTCTCCATTGGCCAGGGTCTGTGGCAGTTTTCAGTGATGCCCTTTGGACTGTGCAATGCCCCAGCAACGTTCGAGCGCCTGATGGAGCGGGTGCTCACCGGAGTTCCACGGACCCATTGTGTTGTATACCTGGACGACTTACTGGTGCACGCCGCCACCTTTTCGGCGGCACTGCAAAACTTGCAGACTGTGTTCGAGCGCATCCGTGGAGCTGGCTTGAAACTTCACCCTGGGAAGTGCAACCTGCTGAGAAGAGAAACACACTTCCTCGGACATGTTGTCGGGGCAGACGGCATTGCCACAGACCCCGCTAAAGTGACTGCTGTAAAGGACTGGCCGGTCCCCAGGACTGTGACGGAGGTGCGTAGCTTTCTGGGCCTGGCGTCTTATTACCGCCGCTTTGTGAAGGACTTTGCTCAGATCGCCAGGCCCTTGCACCGCCTGACCGAGAAGGGGGGCCGGTTCAGCTGGGACACCGACTGCGCAGCTGCCTTTGGGGAATTGCGAGAGGCTCTTGTGAAGGCCCCAGTCTTGGCGTTCCCTGACCCCCAAAAACCGTTCATCCTGGACACGGACGCGAGCGATGTAGGGATCGGAGCAGTACTAGCCCAGGAAGGCCCGGACGGGGAACAAGTGGTCGCGTACTACAGCCAGGCTCTTAGTAAAACAGAGCGGAACTATTGTGTGACTCGCCGGGAACTGTTGGCTGTAGTACGGGCCGTGCACCACTTTCGTCCCTATCTCTACGGGCGAAGATTCAAGCTGCGCACGGATCATGCCTCCCTGCGGTGGCTGCTCAACTTCCGCGAGCCCGAAGGACAGGTGGCTCGCTGGATAGAGACACTGCAAGGGTATGACTACTCCGTCCAGCACCGGGCTGGCCGCCTACACAATAATGCAGATGCCCTGTCCCGTCGCCCCTGCTTCTCGGAGGACTGTAAGCACTGCCATCGGATGGAGGAGCGAGAGGCGCAGCGATACGTGGAGGAGCGAGTAAGTGCTGCCACTGTAGCTGTGGAGACCCCCCTCGAGTTGCCAGCGGGGGAGATCCAGCGTCAGCAGGGTCTGGACGCTGAGCTGGCACCGCTGATCCGCTGGTTATCGGCGGGTCAGCGCCCAGCCAGACGTGCGGTGTCAGCCCTCTCCCCGGAGGTAAAAGCGCTGTTGGCGCAATGGGAATGTTTGAGCCTCCGGGAAAGTGTGCTGTACCGTGCCTGGACAGACCCTGCGACCGGGCGCAAGCAGCTACAAGTGGTGGTTCCTCAAGCTCTCCGAGAGACCGTCCTGCGAGCCGTGCATGGCGGACCAGCCACTGGACACTTCGGCGTTGCCAAGACCCTGGGTCGGCTTCGGGAGCGGTTCTACTGGGGGCGGTGCCGACGTGATGTGGAGACGTATGTGCGACGCTGTGACCAGTGCACCGCCCGGAAGGGCCCCTTGGACCGCTCTCATGCCCCGCTCCAGCAGTACCAGGTGGGGGCACCATTAGAGCGCGTCGGTGTGGACATCTTAGGGCCGTTCCCACGGACGGAGGGGGGCAACCGGTACGTCCTGGTGGCCATGGATTACTTTACTAAATGGCCCGAGGCGTACGCAGTCCCCGATCAGAGTGCAACTACCTGCGCGGAGGCACTGCTGGAAGGCATGTTCTGCCGGTTTGGGGTTCCCGAGGAGCTACATAGTGACCAGGGGCGTAACTTTGAAGCGCAGGTGTTCGGGGAGGTGTGCAGGCGGCTGGGTATTAAGAAAACCAGGACGACCCCACTCCACCCGCAGAGCGATGGATTGGTGGAGCGGTTCAACCGCACCCTTGCCACCCAGCTGACCATGTGGACCTCCCAGCACCAGCGTGACTGGGATCAATGCTTGCCCTTGGTCCTAATGGCCTACCGGACTGCAGTGCAGGAATCTACCGGGTGCACGCCAGCGGCTCTTATGTTTGGGAGAGAGCTCCGCACCCCAGTGGACCTTGTGTTCGGCCGGCCACCTCAGCTCCACACTCCGGAACCTGCCGGCCCGGAATACCTCCAACAGCTACAGGACCGATTGGACACTGCCCATGCTTATGCTCGGAAGCACCTCACCTCGGCTGGCCAGCGTCAGAAACGGGCATACGATACTCACTGCAAGGGCCGGGGATTTCAAGCTGGGGAGCAGGTCTGGGTTCATTGCCCCCGGCGAAGAAAAGGACTCTGCCCCAAGCTGGCCAGTCACTGGGAGGGCCCCTGTGTTGTTCTGGAGAGGCTCTCTGAGGTGACTTATCGAGTGCGGCTGCGGACCCGTAGCCGGGCGGTTGTGCTCCACCAAGACCGCTTGGCCCCCTACCGCCCTGGAACAAACTCGGTTGTCCCTGCGGCCAGCCCGGAGGCCAGCTCCCAGGACAGGGAAAGCGCTTCCCCCTTGCAGCAGTCGAATAGTTCACCAGCTGGTGGCCCACGAAGGGGCATTCCGGCTCCAGCTGACTCCCAGCCCGCTGCACCTGTGCTCCAGCGCGGCCAGCGTATCCGTCGACCACCCCCGGGACTCTCGGACTTTGTGAGACATTAAGTGTTGGGCCGACGGGACGTTCGGCCCTAAGAAGGGGGCTCTGTAACGGGCACGGCTGGACTGACTCGCCGTTGCCACCTGTCGGCGAATAAGGCGCTGTGCCCGGAGCCAGTCCCCTACATTTGGTTAATGTGCAGCAGAGGATGCTGGGAGTACGAACTATGGTAGGGGAGAAACTGAATTATTGTTGATGTGTTTAATTGTTGTCCCTGTAAAAGTTCCAGTATTATTTCATGCATTTTCCTGTAATCGTTATTACCCTTCCTGTGTTATGTGTTAAATATGTGAATGTCACCCTGAGAGGCAGAGTAGTGCTCTGGGGTGGGGAAGGGCTGTGTGTGTGTGTTCGAGGAGGGCGCTGACGTGCTGTTAGCTGCTTATTAAACTGCATTACCTAAAAGAGCTATTGTGTGCGTGTCTCTGTTAATCCCTGTGCTCGCTACAATATATATATATATATATATATATATATATATATATATATATATATATATATATATATATATATATATATAATTGCATGCCCCGGTATCTACGATATGGAGTCTTGCATGCCCCGGTAGCTACAATATGGAGTCTTTCCATCCACCTCCGGTTGCTTCATTCCGGAGGTGCATGCAATTTATATATATATATATATATATATATATATATATATATATATATATATATATATATATATATATATATATATATATATATTTGGATGCCCCGGTAGCTAAATGCTTAGTTACGGCGCTGGGCAAAACCAAAGCCCATGGCCAGTATACAATATTTTTCTGTATGCATTATTTTCTGTTGAGCACTACTGACACCGTTGAAACGGTGAGTCTTAGGTCGCCTGCGGATACCATTAGTCCAATCAATGCGTCTGAACCTGGTGTGTAATCCCAAGGTAACTGCTCACTGTTAACACGTTTTAATACGTTAATTCACGTTTAAGTAATACAGTGTCCCCTTCAGACATGTTAATGGAGAGATTCGGAAATAACATACAAAACTACACTCTAAAAAGTAAGGGTTCTTTGAGGGTTCCTCAGGGAACCTTAGGGTTCTATTGCAAGTTTTTTTTCACAGTAAGGGTTTGTTTGGGAACCTCTGGTTGCTGTGTCTAATATAATATTGCAAAGGGTTCATCTTAGAACTCTTTATATCAATACATTGTAAATTGTGCTCTACAATATTGATGTGCAAATCGCAATTTTTAATACACAATACATGATGAGAGAAAAAGTCTGTCATAAAAAGGTAAACACCATAAATGGTTATAATTGTGTACACGGTATTGAGAGGAAATCAAAGGGCAGATAATATTTTGCCAAATATTTAAATAGAATTTATAATAGTATATGTATGTATAACATGTGTATTGTAGTTTAATGTTAGCCTTTAGGCGTAATTCGGGGGATGTCGTAGAGGGCGCTCTCCCGCTTTGCGCTCCTTTTTTCTTCTTATCCTATTTCCTTTTCTTTAGCCTATCTTACCTTCCCTCCGTGGCATCCTGCCCGGTAGCGTCCGCGATCTCTTCCGGGTGGAAGCTGATCCCAGTTCAGCCTCATTTAGTATTTCCAGCCAATCGCACAATGCAGCGCTCGCCTCGTCAATTATTAGGGCATGGCCAGCACTGCTCCACATATGTGTCCGGCTGTCCGGGTCGGCCTCTCGTCTCAACCACTGCCGCCCGGCTGTTCCTCGCCGGCCTGAGGGGACCCCCGGCCACATCCTATTCTTCTGCTGCTTATGCGCTAAGCCTTCCAGGCCTCAACCTTGCTGTCCCATCTCCTCTCTTCTATTTCAGGTCCAGGACCATTTCAGCCCCCTCATGCAGTAGGCCGTGCCTCCACCTGCCGAGCGGGCCCCGACCGAGGGGGGGGGGGGGGTTCTCTGTTTTCGTCTCTCCTAAACGGACCCGAGACACTTTTTCCTAAGCTCTCCACGCCGCCCAGCTGCCAGCTTAGCTGCCTGAGGATGCTGCACTGAGTTGCGAAGGATCTGTCCTTTTGTCCTGTTCGTCCCCTTCCTGTCTCTTGCTCCACTAAACGCCCAGCAGCCAGAGGATGCTGCCTGACCCGTCGGGAGCGAGAGTCAGTTTGTTGTATGTTATATGTCTAAACTTTGCTCTCTCTCTCACTTTTACGTCACCCAGCAGTCGGAGGATGCTGTCTGACCCGGCGGAAAGTGTTTATATCTAATCCTTTGCTCTTCTCATGTCTCCCTCTCTACGTTGCCCAGCAGCCAGAGGATGCTGCCTGACCCGACGAGAAGGGAAAACTCCCCTGCACAACACAATACAACATAAATAAATAAATAAATAAATACATAAATACATTATAAATACTGTACCTCTAATCAATCTGATCACTTTAGAGGAGGGGCAGTTTCAGTTGCCAACAAACAGCATATATCTTAAAGTGCAAAGGAAAAAAGTGAGTGATCCACAAATGTTTTCGGGAGTACTGTAAGCTTCAGGAAAAACTAAACACAATTTCAAGCCATCCTTTTAACTAACAGACAAATATTCTTTCATGAAAAAAAGGTTTTCTTTCAAAAACTATTTTACATAACTTTCTACTGTCAATTCAACTGCTGTAGAGAAACATATATATATATATATATATATATATATATATATATATATATATATATATATATATATATATATATATTAATTGGCTCACATAGCAGACTTTATTGACCATGTTGTTTGGTCAAGATGCATTATGCTGTATGATATTAAACAGCTGATCCTTTTGCTTGACTGGGCAAGGTGAGTATGGGCACATGTTCATACAATCCTTTGGCTCTAAGTCTGGGCAAGGTGGGGCTTGTTTTATCATGTCAAGCATGTGATCATTTTGCCTAGACATGGTCCATCTTACCAGTTTAATGTTACCTGGGGCTTAGCTAGGAATAGATTTTTACTGAGGCAAAAATCAAATTTTTGTCTAAAAAAAAAAAAAAAACCCTGTGCATATCCTGTTCATGTTACGAAGGTGAAATTGATCATATTTTAAAGCCTGGAGACTATTAATGCAAACTGCAAAGCGATACAACAAATTCCTAAAATTACCCTATTCACACTGTTAGAAATATGTGATATTAAAAGGACAAGAAGAATAGAAGTTATAGATATGAACACGTAGATGGGTTTATACCTTCATTGAGAGACATGCGTTTGGTTCACTGCTATTGAAGTTAATGCTGACACTGATGACACTGATGCTACAACTGGAGCTGGTAAGACTGGTGCTGCTACTTCTGGAACTGATGCTGACACTGCTGGGACTGGCAGGACTGGTGCTGCTACTGCTGGGACTGGTAAGACTGGTGCTGCTACTGCTGAAACTGGTAAGACTGGTGCTGCTGGGACTGGTAAGACTGGTGCTGCTACTGCTGGGACTGGTAAGAGTGGTGCTTCTACTGCTGGAACTGGTAAGACTGGTGCTGCCACTGCTGGGACTGGTAAGACTGGTGCTGCCACTGCTGGGACTGGTGCTGCTACTGCTGGGACTGGTAAGACTGGTGCTGAAACTGGTAAGACCGGTGCTGACACTGCTGGGACTGGTAAGATTGCTGATACTAATGCTAAGACTGATCGGACTGCTGAGACTGTATGATGCCACAATTAAAAACTGATTTAGAAGACTTTACTTTAAATCAGGGTTTGCTAATCCTCCTATGGCCTGATCTATCGAAACGCTGTAACACTTCCTCCTGGGACATGTCCGCACATATTAGCAGGGCAAGGCCATTCAGTCTATTTTTACCCATACTGCTGCGAGACCAATCAAACATATCGAAACAATGCACTCAGTTAAACTCTTTGTCATCATGAACAGAGACCGTAAGAATCTGTTTGCTGCGGAAAACACGTACTGTCTATATGCTGTCAGAGAATATTTGTTTTTACACTTGGGGCGGGGCAAAAAACATGCAAGGATTTTTTTGTTTGTTTGTTTGAGAACCAAACTAATACACTTATCATATATCATCATGAACAAAGACAATGTTGCTTTAAATGTACATAAATCTACTATAAACTGCTTCTGGTGTACAGAGGTCAAGGTTGAACGTGGCGCACTGTCCGTGTCTCATTCATGCTGGAACGTAGCTGCAGTTTACTTCAGTATCCAGTGCGTGGTTACCACTGAACAAGCTGTTTAAAGATGCTGAAAATGATTAATAAATAAATAAATAAGTAAATAAATAAATCACCTGTATTAAAAACTTTGGATTTTTGTCTCTAACGAAAACATTCGGAATATATATATATATATATTTTTTGAACTGCTGTTGCCAAACAGTGAATTTATAAATAGAATTACCTCCAATTCTTCTAGCCCATGGCATCAAATACAATACATGAAAAGTATTAAAAACTAACAGCTATAAATTATTACATCAGGGGAGAGGGATGGTGTTGAAATTGAAGAATTAAGGGAATGGGAATATGCAAATAAAGATGATCACAATATAACGTAAGATGCTGCGTCAGCATTTTATTTTTAAAATACAGTGTAAGTGATTTATTTTTCTGTTTTTTATTTTTTTATTTTTTATTTTTTAAGGACCCTACAACTCCCACACCTGTCATTATCTGGGGAAACCCCTTCCATCTTGATACAAAAATTGGTCTGAGAATGAATGGACAACATTTACTTGCTGAGGAGGCTGTGTGGTCCAGTGGTTAAAGAAAAGGGTTCGTAACCAGGAAGTCCACGGTTCAAATCCCACCTCGGCAAACTGACTCATTGTGTGACCTTGAGCAAGCCACTTAACCTCCTTGTGCTCCGTCTTTCGGGTGAGACATAATTGTAAGTGACTCTGCAGCTGATGCATAGTTCACACTCCCTAGTCTCTGTAAGCCTTGGATAAAGGTGTCTGCTAAATAAACAAATAATAATAACCTGAGGCCCTCACCCAGAGATTTGGGCTTCTTTTTTCCTTGTATTTTGTGTACAATATCAAATACCCACAGAGAAAAAACAGCCTAATATTATATTGAGAAATGTATTTTGGGTACTCCAAAAAGATCAGAAAACTCCACCTAGTATAGTGGGAATAGTAAACTTTCTTTTGTCAGGCGCCAGGTCGGGAAAGCAATAAGGGTGTTGGTTCTGCTATAATAACCACAGGCTCAGGGATTACTATTTTTTTTTCTTTTCTTTTGAGCAGACACCCTTACCCAGGGCAACTTACAGTTGTATACAGCTATGCTGATGATAACCACCTGTTATCTGTCCCTAAAGCAAGGACATTCTTCTGCCTGGGTGTTATTAGCTACTTGCCTTACAGACATCAAGCATTGGATGTCACAGAATCTCCTAATGTTGAATTGAGATAAAACAGAGGTTATGCTAGTGGGCTCACAGAACCAACTAAAAGGAAATGTAGGATTACATGAGCACGACCCTTGCAGTCTCTCATCAAAATTTAAAGTCGAAATTAAGAGTTTGAGGGTAATCTTTGAGTCTGATCTATCATTTTAGACTCATACTAGGGAAGTTACTAAAGTATATTTTTACCATTTGAGAAATATAGCCAAACTTAGACCAACTCCCCAATAATGTTGTTGAAGCTGACATCCTGGGATTCTTCAAGAAGCTGCTTGATGAGATTCTGGGATCAATAAGCTACTAACAACAAACAGAAATAAGAAATAAATAATAAAAGAAACAACCTTCTTATGTTCTAATTATTTCTGTATCTGATGCCGAGAGAATAATACATGTCTTTGTTTCATCTAGAATTGATTATTGTAATGTACTTTTTTAAATGGTGATTTTGCTGTTAACTTATAAGGCCCTGAATGGATTAGCGCCTCATTATTTACAGGAGTTACTGACACCGTATCTTCCAAACCACACTCTGAAATCACAGGATGTGGGGCTGCTGGTTATTCCTAGGGTCAACAAAACAACACGGGAGGCAGGGCTTTTTTCTGAAATGCTCAGCCTTCGTTTATCAGGAAATCTGGGTCCATTACAGTTTTCAAGTCAAGACTAAAAACACACTTTTATAAAATGGCTCGCTTATCTTAGTGGGTTTTAATGTAACTTTAAAATTGGTGCTTTTGTATTGTGTATACTGTTTAAATCTGTATTTAAATGGGCTGAGTGTAGCAGTTATATGTGTGACCTGCTATACAAACGGATTGTGATTTTTTTCCTGCTATGTACTATACAGTGCTTTGCGATACTTTTGTATAAAAAGCGCTATCTAAATGCAATAAATAAATAAATAAAAATAAATAAATGTGTTAATATTTTTTATAATACTTGTTTTATAAAATACTTGTGACTAAAGTTAGGTTTTTGCTTGTTTTGTTTGTAATTAAATTAATTACATTATGGATAATATATTATGATTAGTTATAATTAATATATTTATATATCTACCTGTCAAGAAATGTTGTCAGCCTTTCACTTATATGTGTATTTGTTATTCTAAGAGTAATGAAACATATACAGACTGTTTTATTTGTATGCATTTATGTGTTATAATTAAAAGTATAACTCCTATACTGTATTTATTTATTTTATTGCTCTACCCGTAATAAAGGGTTTCTATAAAAAGTATTTCTTTGTTTTTATTGATATTGCAAACCAGTAATTCCTAGCATGTTATTTAACCAGACAAATTATGCAGACACGCATATTATATATATATATATATATATATATATATATATATATATATAATATTATGCATGTAAGTTTGTAAATAAACATAAAAGGTTCCAAGTAGAACCTTGAGGTTCTTAAAAGATCCTTATTTGTAAGGTTCCTCATGGAACCCTAGTAAAAAGGTTCTTCGAAGCACCTTAAAAGCTTCCTCCACAGTATCAACCCCAGATTTAGAGTGTATGCGCGAGTAAATACCATCCTAAGTATTAAGGGAATGGGAATATGCCTCTCCATCATATATATATATATATTGTAACAGACCGTCAGTGTTGAGCACACGAGGAAGGTATCAGGAACGTGGGGATGGTGATATCTTCCCCCAAAGCTCAAAACTAGAGAGACAGTCGTTACGTTGGCAGAACGGGATAATAAATAAAGAAACTTCAACTCCCAGGATTCAGAAGATCAGTAGTCAGGTGACATGTCCGCGGGAATCCAGGGGGTTTAAAAGGCAGGTCAGCAATTAGAAATGGGGAACGTAATTGTGAAAGGTACTTTTTGTATAAGCAGCAACTTTGAAAGACCGAGTGGTGTTGTCGGTCCGTTTCATTAGCTGGGTACAGATTGTACCGCAACTGTTTAAGTGGTGTGGAACAGAGACAAGAGCAGCGTGCTTCGTTGGGCAGAAGTACGGGAACAGAGATTTAAAAGGGCGACAGTGTTGGTGACCAGAAAGGATTACTTTATTCCAGAACCGACGGTACCTGTGTGGAGTGACTGCAAAATAAAAAGCGAGTAGGGCTTATATTGTGGTCTGGCCGGAGGAAGCTGCAACGCGTCTGCAGCCTGGAATGAAGTGGAGCTGGTGCACTCGCCAAACAGATCTCTTCAGTGAGTAACTGAGACCGCAGACTTGCGGGATCCATTTGTGCTTGGTTTCTTTGAAAAGAAAGACGGCGTTCTGTGTGTACCTGTTTTAAAAGAAAGTCACCGTATGAAATGGACTGTTACTCACCTGCTTACTCGCCTGCTGTATGCAGTGTTCAACCCGTTTTCTACAGCTGTATTAATTGTTGCCAAACGGAATAAGTTTAAACAGGCAAAGTTTTATACCAGCGCTATAGTGTGCACGCGCTGAGTTAATAAAAGCCTGTGCTTTGTGGACTGTTAGTCTACGTGTTATTTTAAGCAACTACACTCTTTTCATGGACTGTGTTTTATTTGAGTGAGGCTGGTTGCTTAATCCCAGGAAGGAAACAAACCACACGGACGGTGGTAGTTGTGTTTTATTTGTTTGTTTTAGTTCGTCAGGATCCAGCCAAGCAGCAGGCTGTCAATGTCAGTGTTCACCAGCAGAGGGCGACCAAGGGACAGATTACTTTGAAGACTTTTCACCTGGAAAAGGATTACAAACTACATTTCCCAACAGCCCTTGTGGATTATAAAGAAAGTGAACCATTGACACTTACCTGGCAAGACTTTTTGTTCCGAGACCAGGTTCACTATTACCAGCAGCGTCGGGATGGAACTTGGACTGGTCTCTATGCTAAAGCAACATGTTTTTCCTTGCAACGAGGACAGCTCGTGCAAGCAGTAGAGAGGGTTGAAGAAGTGAGATTAGTGGGCAGGGTTTCTTTTGTTTTGTTTATTTTCATAAAGGTTCTGTTGAGACTTTGAACTTTTGTTTAAGAAAATAATAAAAATGCCTATTTTTCAACCCTACCAAGTGCCTCGGTGTCACCTCTCATGCTGCCAGTTGGCTACCACACTACAATACAGAACAGATTGTTCACATATGGTGGCAGCGGTGGGATGCCAAACTGAAGACCTTTTTAAAGCTACAGTACCCCTAGCTTCACAGTACAGAGAGAGAGTGATATCACCGAGAGCAATGGAGATCTCAGTGCGTTGGATCTCTGACCCCAGGACCCTACCGTGGCTGAAGACAAAGGGAAAACATATTTTTGATGATGCTACCTTTGAATTTGTGCTGCGTTTCCTCCAGGCAACTCCGAAGACACAGCGGAAGCGAATGCGATACAACCATCCTCGCCTGAAGGAATCGCTGAAAGTTCTTGCGGAGGTAATGGAGGAACAGTTCAGCTAGGTCCAGGAGGGGGCGCCCCAGGAATACGGATATGAAGTGACAACATGTCCACTGCCTGAGGTAACGAAGGGGCTAGAAGAGCCCAAAAGAAAAACGCAAAGGGTGCGTGACCTTCAGCAGCCACCAGAGGTGCTGCTGAGGGATGAAGCGGAGCAGATACCACAGATGCCTGAAGCCCTCTGTAGGAGGGAAGTGTGTACTGCAAGGGTCCAGCAACAGCCACTGGAAGTGCTGCGTAGGACCAAGCAGAGTAACCTACAGCCACAGGAAGTGCAGCAGTTTCCAATGCAGGATATTCGTTGCCAGGAAGAAGTAGGGGGTGACCTACAGCAGCCAGCAAAGGAGCTACGGAATAAGGGAAAAGGACCCCTACTGGAACAGGTCCAGCCCCAAGCCGAGTGTGACAGCCGGGAGGCAAGGAAACGGAGGCTGGAAGAGCAAATCAGGCTGGTAGACCGCGGTGCAGACTTTTGCCTTATCTGCAGAAGGTATGTGGAAGACGGAACAAGATGTCATGTCCAAAGTCCGCTGCCTACCCCAGAACCAGTACAAGTAGGAAAGCGTGGGTGCTACCTTCAACCGCCAGTAGAGGTGCCGTTGAAGGAAAAGGAGCAGTTCAGAGCCCAAAAGACAGAACAGGAAGGACTTCCAACCCACGAGTTAGAGGGGGAGGGGTTGACGCCCTGTATATCTGTGAGGGAAGAGCTAGCAGCCTGTGCACCTGTGAGAGAGGCGCTGTTCCTAACTCCAGCAACCGGAGGAGATTCCCCACAATCTCCAGAGTCCGGAGAAGAGGCACCACGAGCTCCCGAGGTAGAGGACCCGCTACGTCCACCTCTGCTTCCTGGAGAAAAAGAAGAAGAAATGGAGCTGCCAACAGCGGTCACCCAAAAGCAGACTGAGAAACGGGTGGAGGACGAGCCGAAGTATTACTTCCAGAATCTACCACCTACTACAGAGTCAGCAGAAAGGGGACCCAGTGTGTACTGCTCACAACAGCCACAAGAGGAGCCATTGAGTGAGAAGCAGCTTATAGCCGAAAAGACAAAACCTCAGCAGCTTGCCGCCCAAAAGCCAGAACAGGAGGGACTACCAACCCAAGAGAGAGAAGGGGAGGTGTCGACACCCTGCATACCTGTGAGGGAGGAGCTGAGGTCTGATGTAACTGTGAGGGAGGAGCTGAGGTCTGATGTATCTGTGAGGGAGGAGCTGACACCCTGTGAGCTGTTGAAGGAAGGGCAGACACCCTGGGTGCATGGGAGTGCCCTACAGAAGAAAATGGGACTGTCGGCATCTGGAAAACGCTTTGGGGGGCAAGACGTGCTCAAGGAGAAGGAGCTACCGTCTCAGCAGCCAGAGACCCCAATAATTGAAGGAGGGGAACTCCTTCACAAAAAGCAAAGAATTCCAGAATCTAGTAAATGCTTGGGGGGGCAAATGACGAAGTGGGCGTCCTATGTGTCAAAGACCCCAGTGACTGGAGGAAAGGACCCCCTTCAGAAGGAACAGGGGCCCCAAAAGTCTAGAATTTTTTTGGGGGGGCAAGGTCGGGAGTGTCCGACCTGCATGCCTGGGAGCACAGCGACAGAAGGGGAGCTGTGCCAGACTCCAGGGACCGAGGGAGATTCCCCGCAATCTCCTGAGACCGGCAGAGACCCCCTGCTGGAGTGTAATACACCGGAGGAGACAATACTGTGGACAGAGGTATTGTTACCAGCGTTTCCACAGCTAGTAGTACCACTGCCAGAGATTCCCCTGCTGGAGGGTAATACACCGGAGAAGACAATACTGTGGACAGAGGTATTGTTACCAGTATTTCCACAGCTAGTAGTACCACTGCCAGAGATTCCCCTGCTGGAGGGTAATACACCGGAGGAGACAATACTGTGGACAGAGGTATTGTTACCAGCGTTTCCACAGCTAGTAATACCACTGCCAGAGATTCCCCTGCTAGAGTGCACAACGTCACTGCCAAAACCGAAGGAAGTGTTCTGGACGATACTGGAATGTCCTGAACAACTATTGGCATTAGAGCTACCAGCACGTCCAAGACAGCAACGATCTAGAGTAGGGAGAGCATTACCAGCAGCAAGTCTGGAACCAGGGCTTTGGATAGAGCTGTCCTCTGGAGCGGAGTCCCAGGAGGGGACAACAGAAGCTTTTAGTGTGAGGACAAAACCAAACGAGAAAGAAGAATACATGGAGTTACTGTTGAGACCAGCAACCCGCCTAGTGTATGACAGAGGACGACTGGGCTTCAACAGTCCCACCCACCCACCCACAAGGATTAAAGGAGTACGTGGTTGGGGTAAAAAGGCCGCTCATCCGAGTAGGTCTGAGCTGGGGAAAGGGATGTGTAACAGACCGTCAGTGTTGAGCACACGAGGAAGGTATCAGGAACGTGGGGATGCTGATATCTTCCCCCAAAGCTCAAAACTAGAGAGACAGTCGTTACGTTGGCAGAACGGGATAATAAATAAAGAAACTTCAACTCCCAGGATTCAGAAGATCAGTAGTCAGGTGACATGTCCGCGGGAATCCAGGGGGTTTAAAAGGCAGGTCAGCAATTAGAAAGGGGGAACGTAATTGTGAAAGGTACTTTTTGTATAAGCAGCAACTTTGAAAGACCGAGTGGTGTTGTCGGTCCGTTTCATTAGCTGGGTACAGATTGTACCGCAACTGTTTAAGTGGTGTGGAACAGAGACAAGAGCAGCGTGCTTCGTTGGGCAGAAGTACGGGAACAGAGATTTAAAAGGGCGACAGTGTTGGTGACCAGAAAGGATTACTTTATTCCAGAACCGACGGTACCTGTGTGGAGTGACTGCAAAATAAAAAGCGAGTAGGGCTTATATTGTGGTCTGGCCGGAGGAAGCTGCAACGCGTCTGCAGCCTGGAATGAAGTGGAGCTGGTGCACTCGCCAAACAGATCTCTTCAGTGAGTAACTGAGACCGCAGACTTGCGGGATCCATTTGTGCTTGGTTTCTTTGAAAAGAAAGACGGCGTTCTGTGTGTACCTGTTTTAAAAGAAAGTCACCGTATGAAATGGACTGTTACTCACCTGCTTACTCGCCTGCTGTATGCAGTGTTCAACCCGTTTTCTACAGCTGTATTAATTGTTGCCAAACGGAATAAGTTTAAACAGGCAAAGTTTTATACCAGCGCTATAGTGTGCACGTGCTGAGTTAATAAAAGCCTGTGCTTTGTGGACTGTTAGTCTACGTGTTATTTTAAGCAACTACACTCTTTTCATGGACTGTGTTTTATTTGAGTGAGGCTGGTTGCTTAATCCCAGGAAGGAAACAAACCACACGGACGGTGGTAGTTGTGTTTTATTTGTTTGTTTTAGTTCGTCAGGATCCAGCCAAGCAGCAGGCTGTCAATGTCAGTGTTCACCAGCAGAGGGCGACCAAGGGACAGATTACTTTGAAGACTTTTCACCTGGAAAAGGATTACAAACTACATTTCCCAACAGCCCTTGTGGATTATAAAGAAAGTGAACCATTGACACTTACCTGGCAAGACTTTTTGTTCCGAGACCAGGTTCACTATTACCAGCAGCGTCGGGATGGAACTTGGACTGGTCTCTATGCTAAAGCAACATGTTTTTCCTTGCAACGAGGACAGCTCGTGCAAGCAGTAGAGAGGGTTGAAGAAGTGAGATTAGTGGGCAGGGTTTCTTTTGTTTTGTTTATTTTCATAAAGGTTCTGTTGAGACTTTGAACTTTTGTTTAAGAAAATAATAAAAATGCCTATTTTTCAACCCTACCAAGTGCCTCGGTGTCACCTCTCATGCTGCCAGTTGGCTACCACACTACAATACAGAACAGATTGTTCACAATATATATATATATATATATATATATATATATATATATAAATTGCATGCCCCGGTATCTACGATATGGAGACTTGCATGCCCCGGTAGCTGCAATATTGAGTCTTTCCATCCACCTCCGGTTGCTTCATTCCGGAGGTCCATGCAATTATATATATATATATATATATATATATATATATATGATTTCCATTACACAAGAGTAGATGTTAAAACTTCATGCTGATTTGAACTCGGCTCTCGCCAAGATAAGCACCAACTAAGACGTAGCTTTACAGTAAACTAATGTGATCCATATGTGTCTCCATCCATTTACGTTTCCTTCTGTCTGGTGTTAATGGCTGAAGTGTAATGCTGGCTCCAGGGATCACCTAATTTTGCCTCCCTGGCGCATCAGCACACACGACGGCTGCAATGCTGGCTCCGGGGATCAACCAAAGTGCGGCCTCCCCAGCGCATCAGCATGACAACCGTCTGGATTGAGCTAAGTAGGGTACATCTCTGGGGTTTTCAAGTGGGCACCTTCCATCCTCAGTGTTTCGCTGACTAGCCCACGACACTTCAAGAGGGCTCGACGGTGAGTCTGGCGTCCCAGCATGACCCCCCTCCGTCCCCCACTCAACTCAGCCCAGCTTACTTACCTGTACATCAGCATTTCTTTCTTTCTATTGTGCTTGGGATCCCCAGCCAGAATCTTTCCGTCTCAACCACAGCCAGTTGCTGCTCCTCTCTGCTGCTTCAGATAAGTTCTTCACTGTGCGACGCAACTCTTCGCCGCTGAATCCGACGTCTCTGAGAAACCGGGTTGTAGAGTGTGCCACAAATATATATATATTTGCATGCCCCGGTAGCTAAATGCTTAGTTACGGCGGTGGGCAAAACCAAAGCCCATGGCCAGTATACAATATTTTTCTGTATGCATTATTTTCTGTTGAGCACTACGGACACCGTTGAAACGGTGAGTCTTAGGTCGCCTGCGGATATATTAGTCCAATCAATGCGTCTGAACCTGGTGTGTAATCCCAAGGAAACTGCTCACAGTTAACACGTTTTAATACGTTAATTCACGTTTTAAGTAATACAGTGTCCCCTTCAGACATGTTAAAGGAGAAATTCGGAAATAACATACAAAACTATGCGCGAGTAAATACCATCCTAACTCCTAACATCCTAAAAAAAAAAAAAGAAAAAAAAATAACAATTATATATATAGCTACCTAGATTGTATTGAATTAACAAAACAAATAATAATAATTAACTGAGAGGTATTGGAGGAAAAAATACACCTATTTAGTTTATAACTTTTAGAATGTTTGTATGCTGTAGCTGCAATATTGAGTCTTTCCATCCACCTCCGGTTGCTTCATTCCGGAGATGCATGCAATTTATATATATATATATATATGCTTCATTCCGGAGATGCATGCAATTTATATATATATATATATGCTTCATTCCGGAGATGCATGCAATTTATATATATATATATATATATATATATATATAAATTGCATGGATCTCCGGAATGAAGCAACCGGAGGTGGATGGAAAGACTCAATATTGCAGCTACAGCATACAAACATTCTAAAAGTTATAAACAAAATAGGTGTATTTTTTCTTCCAATACCTCTCAGTTAATTATTATTATTTGTTTTGTTAATTCAATACAATCTAGGTAGCTATATATATAATTGTTCTTTTTTTTTTTCTTTTTTTTTTTTTTTGGATGTTAGGAGTTAGGATGGTATTTACTCGCGCATAGTTTTGTATGTTATTTCCGAATTTCTCCTTTAACATGTCTGAAGGGGACACTGCATTACTTAAAACGTGAATTAACGTATTAAAACGTGTTAACTGTGAGCAGTTACTTTGGGATTACACACCAGGTTCAGACGCATTGATTGGACTAATGTATCTGCAGGCGACCTAAGACTCACCGTTTCAACGGTGTCAGTAGTGCTCAACAGAAAATAATGCATACAGAAAAATATTGTATACTGGCCATGGGCTTTGGTTTTGTCCAGCGCCGTAACTAAGCATTTAGCTACCGGGGCATGCAAATATATATATATATATATATATATATATATATATATATATATATATATATATATATCTGTCTATTAAAACGCGTTAACTGTGAGCAGTTACCTTGGGATTACACACCAGGTTCAGACGCATTGATTGGACTAATGTATCCGCAGGCGACCTAAGACTGTCCTATATATAAATTGCATGGACAGATGCCTTGACCAGTCTGCACCCAGCTACCTCCAGACCCTCATCTCTCCCTACACCCCCACTCGACCTCTCCGCTCCGCCTGCACTAGAAGACTAGCTCTACCACCGCTACGCTCCCCTGCCTCCAAAGCCCGCTCCTTCTCCACCCTTGCTCCGCAGTGGTGGAATGACCTTCCTACAGATGTCAGGACTGCCCAGTCCCTGACCACATTCCGGCGCCTCCTTAAGACTCACCTCTTCAAAGAGCACCTGTAGAACTCCTCTGTTTGTATCCTGGGACACTATCACCCTTCATGTAAATGTGCTTTATTTTGCTCTTATCAGCCCCTATTTTACTGCATTTAATCCTGTACTTCAGAATACTGTAATCTGCCAAGTTTTTAACCTGTAGTACTTTGTATTTACTCACATCCTGATGTAACTATCACTATTACCTGCTGTATTATTGAATTGTGGTTTGTCAAACTTGTACTTTACTTGAACAAAAGTTATTGTATTGCTTGCTCTTATTGTATTACTTGTATTGTAACGCTTGAAATGTTTTTGCTTACGATTGTAAGTCGCCCTGGATAAGGGCGTCTGCTAAGAAATAAATAATAATAATAATAATGGACCTCCGGCACCGGCGTAGATTTAGCTAGGGATGGTAGGGACATGTCCCTACCAATGTCAAGGGACCGTTGAATTGTCCCTACCAATAATTTTGATAAATCTTAAACGTCTTTTGTCAAGTCATTTTATCTGCTCCACAAAGGGTTAACTCTCTCAAGCCCCCCGCCCCTCCCCCTCGTTAGTCCTCCCTCCTCCAAAAAAAACAAAACAAAAAAAAAACGCTAATTTGATTGACTTTGGCCCTTCCATACTGCATCACTGTAACACGGACTCAGTGCGTGGCTGACGTCAGGGACCAGCAGAGTGTGTTGTTTTCATTGAAGTGCGAAAGTGCACAAGGACTCGGGAGTGAAAGGTAAATCTCCGGGTTTAAAATAATAAAAAAAAATTCTAGTCATTCTTAAACGGTGTACATTGTGCCACAATTTTCACATTTATTTTAAAAAATAAGAATAAATATAATCAGTTTAATTCGATGTTTGTGTTTGTTGGTTAATGCGTTGTCATATTATTTCAATCCTCCTTCCTCCCTTTGTAACTAACTTACTCCTTGCTTGATATTTTTGTATCGTGTGTGTAAAAAGCGAACACGAACATATGTATTTGATTGAATGGACATTGTGACTATCCAGGCGGCTAAATAAATGCACTATATTATATAGGCAGTAATAAAAAATATATAAAAAGTCAAATTAATGGTGGGGGGGGGGGGGGGACGACGACGACAGATATACAAATAAATGTCAGTGCGGCGTGAGTAAAAAAAGGTTGAGAACCACTGGTTTAGGCTGGACTCTGGAAAGACGCTCATCTGAAGTTGCCGGTCAGGCTGATGAGTGTGAGCCACTGACTGAATGAAAGCCAGGTGCCGCGGCTGAAGGTATTGTCAGCTCGTCAGCAACATAGTTTGAGAGAATAAAGCTACCTACCTACCTACCTATTACGTTAGCGACCCATTGCTAGCTGCTAACCCAACGTCCTTGGTGGCTAGCTAGCTTGTTTCACAGCTAAATCATTATGTGTGTGTGTGTGTGTGTGTGTGAGAGAGAGAGAGAGAGAGAGAGAGAGAGAGAGAGAGAGAGAGAGAGAGAGAGAGAGAGAGAGAGAGAGACTTTTAAGATCCTTTATTTAACATTCCAAATAAAATCCATTAAAACTCAATAAAGGTAAAACATAACAAAATTAAGAATTAGCAATATTAAAAAATCCTAAAATACATCATGTTCTCCTTAAAAATAGATTTTATCAAAATAAAAGGATCATAAAAAATCAATTAAAAAAACCACAGTGTTTTCTTTCTGTTAAAAACAGATTAAAGCCAAAATTAATAAAAACACTGTAAAACTGTAGGGAACCCCAAAGATAAAAAGCTCTTTTGTGAACTCCTCGCCTAGGCCCTGCAGGAGCTCCTGTAGGAGATGGAAGAGTGGTCCTAGCCTGACACACTCACTATACATGTGAAACACTGTTTCCTCTGCAGAGCAGAAACAGCACTCTGAGCTAATGCTAGCATCAACTCTATGGAGAAACCTGCCGGTGGACACAATACAGTGCAGGATCCTCCACTGCAGGTCCCCCGCTCTCTTGGTGAGGGGCAGTTTATACAGAACCCTCCATACTGGCCTGCACCCCTCCTTTACCTCCAGACATGCCCTCCACCTTGAATCCACCAACCCCCTCAACTGGTGGGAATGTGATGCCTTCACACAAATTTGGTAGATCTTCTTACTCTCTGCTGTATGAAGAGTTAGATCTTTAACTGTGTCTAGGTTTAATAACATTCCCTCGTTTCCTACACCCTCCTCTCCTTCACCTACTGCTGGACACACTAGCAGCCCTGGAAAGATGAAGTCTTGTCTCTGCCCTGTGCCGCTGGACATCTCCTCTCTCACAGCCTCCCTGAGCTTGGGGGAAAGACAACTTCTCAGTTCACTGACCATTTTCTCTGCCAGTCTCTCAGAGTGCCAGCCCAGCCGCCCAGCCAGCTGTGTAGCAGTCAGCCAGCAGGAGAGCTCAAAGTTGATAAGATGTCTCAGCCTGGTCACTCCTGCCCTCACAAAGCTGGCACAGAGCGTCATTGACTGAAAGAAACGTACAGGGAAGAGCGGATTGAAAAATAGGGGCTCCTCCAACAGGACCCTGCCTGTCAGGGACCCCTCATCTCTCGCCACCCTCACTGCCCTCCAGGCATCTAAAGCACTCAAGTAAAAAGAAGAGAGACCTACTTTAGCTAGTCTGGCACTCTCAATTAAAAACAGGTGTTTGTCTATCCCCAGCCCCCCTACTCTGCTGAGGAAAAAACAAGCTAGCCTCTTCCAATGAGCCTCCTCCCCAGCGTACAGGAGCCTCTGAACCGCCTGCAGTCTGAAGGCTGCCACCCTGCTGGCAATGCAGACCAACCCCTGCCCCCCTTCATCAGTGGGGAGATACAGGACCGCTGGCCTCAGCCAATGTCTCCCGCTCCAGAAAAACTCCAGCAGTATTCTTTGGATCTCCTGCACCATGCCCCGGGGAGGGTCCAGACACACCAGCCTGTGCCACAGCATGGAGGCCACCAGATTATTAATCACCAGGACCCTTCCCCTAAAGGACAGCTGGGCCAGCAGTCCCCTCCATCTCTGCAGCCGCCCCCTCACCCTGTCCACTAGGCCCTCCCAATTTTTCTGCATGTATATCTCCACTCCAAAAAACACCCCCAGCACTTTTATACCTGTCCTGTCCCATCTCAGCGCCTCAGGCAGGACAGGGGGGGTGCAATCATGCCAACTGCCTGACAGGAAGGTGTCACACTTTGCCCAGTTAACTCTTGCTGTAGAGGCTCCTTGGAATGTGTGCAGGCTCTGCTGTAGTGCCTTGATGTCTCCGTCACTGCACACAAACACGTTCACATCGTCTGCATAAGCGGACACCTTCACTGCGACAGAGGAGGGTGAGGAGGGCACTGCCCAGCCAACCAGCCGGCCCCTCAGCAGGTGCAGCAGGGGCTCTATGGCCAGTGAATAAAGCATTCCAGACAGGGAGCAGCCCTGCCTAATACCCCTGCACACTGGGAATGGCTGACTCAGCCCATTGTTAATCTTTAAAATGCTAAAAACATTCCAATATAAAAGCTGGATATAAGAAATAAAAACAGGGCCAAACCCGAAGGCTTCCAGGGTTTTAAAAAGGTATGTGTGGTCGACCCTGTCAAACGCTTTCTCCTGATCTAAAGAAACCAGCCCAACATTCAAATCACATGTCTTAGCCATTGATAAAAAGTCTCGAATTAAAAACAAATTATCAAAAATGGAACGTCCCGGTATGCAGTAAGTTTGGTCCGTGTGTATTACAGCTCCTATACACATTTTTAGTCTATTGGCCAGACATTTTGAAATAATTTTAAAATCAGAACATAAAAGCGAAACAGGTCTCCAGTTTTTGAGTAAACACAGGTCTCCTTTCTTGGGCAGTAGTGTGATTACTGCCCGCCTGCAGCTGAGGGGCAGTTCTTTATCTCGGAGGCTCTCTCCCAGCACCTGCAAAAAGTCCTCACCAATCACAGTCCAAAAAATTCAGTGGGCAGTCCATCAATGCCAGGAGCTTTTCCATTTGAAAGCTGTGTAACAGCAGTGGTCAGCTCCTGGTATGTTAGTGGCTTGTCTAATTGGTTCTGTTCTTCCTCGCTCAGGGTGGGCAAATCCTGGAGCAGCAGGTCTGTATCCTTCTGCTCACAAGGCTCTTTGCTGTATAGTTCAGAATAGAATTTTACTGCCTCCCTGCTGATCTCCTCCTGGCTGTACAGCTCCCTGCCGCAAGGCGTCCGGACGCAGTGCATCTTCCGGCTGTCTGCTCTCCTCCTCTCCAAGCCAAAAAAGAAACTGGAGGGGGTGTCCATGTCTTTAAGCCCCATGAAGCGAGAGCGCACCAGCGCCCCCTTCACTCTTTCCTTCAGCAGGCTGCCCAGCATGTGTTTCTGCTCCCTCAGCGTTTGCAGGGTCTGCTCCTGGTGATCTGTGTCCAGGCTGCTCTCTAACTGGAGAATTTTCAACTCCAGCTCTCTCACTGCTGCGTTCAGTGACCCGGTTGAATTGAGTGTGTACTGCTGGCAAAAGATTTTAATCTGCGTTTTGCCAATGTCCCACCACTGCCTAATATTTTTATAATTTGTTTTTTCTTTTTTCCAAATGTTCCAAAAATCATTAAATTGTTTTACAAAAAGTGTGTCCTGTAATAGCTTTAAATTAAAATGCCAGTAGGAGGTGCTGTGAGAGTCAGTGGTGAGTATTACTGTAACTAACAGGCAGTGGTGGTCAGAGAGGCTACTGGGGATGATATTGGCTTTAATGAATTTATTCAAATGAGTGTGTGTTGTGTAGAAGCGGTCTAACCTGGCTCTATATATTTGTTGTGCGCGACAATGAGACCAGGTGTACTGTCTTGCATTGGGGTGCAGACACCTCCAGACATCAACCAGGCCACTGAACTGAAAAACTGCAGCTAATTCACTTGAGGATTGGGGATTGGGTTCCTCATTATTTCTATCCATTGTAAAATCAATAGTGCAGTTAAAATCTCCTCCCACCACCACCACATCATCATTATCAATATTTAAAAGAGCTTGCTTTAATTTATTAAAAATTAAAATGCGTTCCCTTCCTTTATTTGGTGCATAAATATTAATAAAAACAAATACAGTACCACCCAACCTTGCTCTCACTTTTAATAACCTCCCCTTTTCAATTTCTTCAATATCTAAAATTGTTGCTCCTAGGCTGGGCTTAAATAAAATTGCCACTCCTGCACTGGTGCTTGAGCCGTGGCTCAGCACACACGGCCCCCTCCACTCTGCCAGCCACGCCGCCTCATTCTCCCTGTCTGAGTGCGTCTCCTGCAGCAGAGCGACCCCCGCCCGCTTCTGCTCTAAAAACTCACACAGCTGCGCTCTTTTAAAAGACTGTCTGCAGCCATTCACGTTAAAAGAAATAAAAACGCACTTTTCCATAGCGGCTAAAAAAAATAAAACTGACAGAGTAAAACAAGCAACAATAAAAAAATTCGTAAAAGAAGTATCCATTTTTTAAATTATTGTTTGGCAACATTAGCGATCTTTTTCTTAATTATTTGAACATATTTTTTAAGACGGTACCTTTTTTGCTGGTCGAACTCCTCTAATGTTGCCTTTCGTGTGACGATGTGTGCTGAGTGGAGGAATAATCGCAGATCTGGGAAGAAGTTTTCAATTTCAACCCCCCTTT
>NW_026708198.1:0-30000 GCF_902713425.1 Acipenser ruthenus | reverse complement strand
AGCAGCAGGACAAGCTCGCCATCCCGCCCGCTGCTTTCCTGCTCACCAAAACACAACGCACCCAGGGGAGAGATACCATGGTAAATAGGTAACCTATTTACCATGGTATCCCTCCCCTGCGGCGGCTGCTCTTCATCTCCGGCTGCTCTTGATCTCCGTGAACGCACCCGCTGTCACATTGAAGCGCTTGAAAACACAGCACAACATTCCCTAATAACACTTGCAATGCATTATGACTTAAAAGGTATGACTTTAAGTCTATGACATTATTATTTATTGATTTTATTTTGTTTTATTTCTTTGATCACCAACTGCCACGACAACACACTCGTTTTTTTTTTATGCAGTACTCCTGACGAACTTCACCCATTGACCGCATCGTAACGGCTCTTAAGGTAGCTTGTGTTGGAGCAGCAGGACAAGCTCGCCATCCCGCCCGCTGCTTTCCTGCTCACCAAAACACAACGCACCCAGGGGAGAGATACCATGGTAAATAGGTAACCTATTATAGGTAACCTATTTACCATGGTATCCCTCCCCTGCGGCGGCTGCTCTTGATCTCCGGCTGCTCTTGATCTCCGTGAACGAACCCGCTGTCACATTGAAGTGCTTGATAACACAGCACAACATTCCCTAATAACACTTGCAATGCATTATGACTTCAAAGGTATGACTTTAAGTCTATGACATTATTATTTATTGATTTTATTTTGTTTTATTTCTTTGCTCACCAACTGCCACGACAACACACTCGTTATTTTTTTATGCAGTACTCCTGACGAACTTCACCCATTGACCGCATCGTACCGGCTCTTAAGGTAGCTTGTGTTGGAGCAGCAGGACAAGCTCGCCATCCCGCCCGCTGCTTTCCTGCTCACCAAAACACAACGCACCCAGGGGAGAGATACCATGGTAAATAGGTAACCTATTTACCATGGTATCCCTCCCCTGCGGCGGCTGCTCTTGATCTCCGGCTGCTCTTGATCTCCGTGAACGCAACCGCTGTCACATTGAAGCGCTTGAAAACACAGCACAACATTCCCTAATAACACTTGCAATGCATTATGACTTCAAAGGTATGACTTTAAGTCTATGACATTATTATTTATTGATTTTATTTTGTTTTATTTCTTTGATCACCAACTGCCACGACAACACACTCGTTTTTTTTTTATGCAGTACTCCTGACGAACTTCACCCATTGACCGCATCGTACCGGCTATTAAGGTAGCTTGTGTTGGAGCAGCAGGACAAGCTCGCCATCCCGCCCGCTGCTTTCCTGCTCACCAAAACACAACGCACCCAGGGGAGAGATACCATGGTAAATAGGTAACCTATTTACCATGGTATCCCTCCCCTGCGGCGGCTGCTCTTGATCTCCGGCTGCTCTTGATCTCCGTGAACGCACCCGCTGTCACATTGAAGCGCTTGAAAACACAGCACAACATTCCCTAATAACACTTTCAATGCATTATGACTTCAAAGGTATGACTTTAAGTCTATGACATTATTATTTATTGATTTTATTTTGTTTTATTTCTTTGATCACCAACTGCCACGACAACACACTCGTTTTTTTATGCAGTACACTCTTAGAAAAAAGGGTACAATATAGAACCCTAAAAGGTTCTATCTGCTGGTATAGATTTGGAACCATTTTGAAGTGCTATATGGAACCTTTTAAAATGGTTCTTTGGAAGAACCCTGCATTAGAGGTTTAATAAAGATCCACCATGGTTCTTATATTAATGGTATAATACAGAACCATATTGGTTCCTCTGAAGAACCTTCTATTGAGGTTTAATATAGAACCATAAGAGTTACACTATTGAACCTTACAATTAACATTCTATGGAGGGTTGTTTGGTTCATCTGAGAAAAAACAAATGTATACCGTTAAGAGCTCTTCACATCCTTTAGAATCCCCCAACCTCAGAAGTGTAAGTGCTTTGATAAATCACTCAATTCAGGATGCCAACAATTTATTTATTAAACATTTATATAACAATTTATTGTTTTTACAGGTTAAACCATTAGAGTAGTTTCAGGTTTAGTTATATACAGTTTTACACCGTTTTATTCAACCTGTGTGTTTTTAATAATTAAACCATATTATTTACACAGTGAAAAAAAGGGTCTCGCAGCAAACTGGAAAATAAATCTATGCATCCCACAGATTTTCCTGAAACTTACACAAAATACATTTTCAAGAACATGTAATAGACCTTGAAAAAGCTGAGATAAAATGTATATTGAAACTGATGAACGTGGGTTTCTTTTTTCTTATTTATTTTTTGGTGGCACAAATTAGAAGAGCTACAGTACAGTATTTAGATCAGAGCTTATTATGAGTTTATGATATCTATAAATTAAGACTGAATGTTTATTAGTTTTTTGAGATCAAAACTTCTATTAAAAACAATTTACATTTGTTATAAACAATTAATTTTCTAATCAGCCATTTACATTTAAAATAAATACTTTTTTTTATATGTACAATTACATTTTTATATCAAATATTCTGTTTTTGTAATCAAATTAAATAGTTGACACAATAAATTCATTTAATTTCAGATTAAATGTTAAAATGGCATTCCATCAGATCAATATAATTATTCCCCAAGTAAAAGTGCAGTTATTTGACTGTAAATCTTTAACACTGGCAAAGGTACTTTGTCAGAGATACTCAGCTTCATGAAGTACCTTTCCATGAAAGTCAGACAATATTTTAGAGCTTTAGGATACTCAATGCCCAAGGAAAAATAAAGAGAAAAAATACATTCAACAGCAAGGGTGATATCCATTCCTGGATAATCACTGAGTATCTCAATTCCATCAACACAAACAGAGATGTCATCTGCTGCCAATGGGCTTGTTGTTCCCTTGAAAACGATAGTTGGCGTAGATGATGGTGGTACCTGTATAGATTTTAAAATAATAATTAATAACTTTATTCAACAATAAATTATGTGAAATTGTACTTCAGCAGCATCTCACCATACCTACAAGCAGTGGCGGCTCGTGTGGTGGGGCTGCGGCTACTTTAAAGGGATTTCGTAATATTCCTCCCTTTAAAAACTTTTTAACTGTCGGATCTCACTTAAAACAGCGAGGAACGTCTTAAACTCCTGTTAATTGCCTACAAGTCTCCCTCATAATTCATTAAGTACACATTTATGGCAAGCCAAATTAAGAGATACCTTTAAATATTTAACAGATATCTTTAAATATTTCAAAATATCCTTAAATCAGTTGAATATATCTTAAAATATTTTGAAATAATTAGAGATATCTTAACATATTTTAAGATATCTCAAAATGGTTTACAGATATCAGGAATTAATTTGGAGATATCTCAAACTCATTTTGAGATATCTCTAAATGATAATTTGACTTTGTATTTAACATTGAAAACATAAATTCAGTTAAGCTACATTTAAAAAGTAGAGCTCAATTAACTTACTTGGTCAACAACAAACAGATTTTCCCTCTCTCGAAACAAAGCTGGCAACAGCAACAATGCAGCATTCATTCTCAGTCCTACAAATAGGGTATCAGATCATATACAAAGTACAAAGCAAACGGAAGAATGTTGAGCAACCCTGGTCTGAGAGGTACAGGATCTTTGGCTTTGCATTCCACCAGTGCTCTCAGTTACATTCATGAATTCATTATTTGCTAAACTGCACAGATAAAGAATAGTTTAAATGATTTAAAGGTACCTAAAAAAAAACACACACACGACTGTAGCTCTCCAGGACCAGGACTGACCACCACTGATACAAACGTTATTGTGGATTGGAGCAAAAAAATGTTAAGAACAGTATCAACAAAGTTTCTAAAAATCTGTTCATGCAGGTTTTTCGCATTGGTTTTTATGCCCCTGTGAGAGTTAAATACCAGCTATCTTCCCCATGAAATATTATGCTCCAAGTGTATGAAATGAAGTTGCATCATTTTCTGTTTAATAGTTATTTATAGATCCTATTCTGAGATAGGTCAAAACAATTTGATGTACAATAAATATTTCTTATACATTACCATTTCCCTGTGTCTTATCTGAAGCATCTTCAATGTAGGACATCACAGTAGTTAGAAGATGCCCACTAGAAAGTCTGAAAATAGCATCTACCATTCTGGATAGGCCACTCATTAGGTTCCGTTCCAAGTTTACTCCAAAACGTAGTTCTACTTCGTGCAACAGCTAAAATACAGATGCTAAAGTTATTATTATATTTATTTATTTATCATATGCCTTTATCCAAGGCGATATACACAGCTGTAAAAAAGAGTTGAATACTTACAAATAATGTAGTAGTTAAAAAAATCAATAAATAAAACAAAATCAAACTAAACTGAATGCGAGCAGAAAGAAGTTGCATGGGAAAAACCAGGAGCAGTGGAGTTTTGTAAAAGCTGGAGCAGGTGGATTGCTGATGCAGAAAGGTCACCTAGGAGGACTAATTAAAGTGATTATACATGCTTATAACTAAAAATATTAATTTCTCATCAATCACCATAGTAGAATAAAAACTAGTACCTACCAGTTTAGGATGCTTTAGGAATGGAAACAGACCAAGGACTTCTTCAGTGGACTTCTTCTCCATCATTCTTTCCCGAGTGTGTACAGTTCTATTCATGCTGTCACATATGGCTTCAATGTTCGGCCTCAATTTCGTTATTTCTTTTCTTATGGAGTCCAAGTGTTTGGCAATACTATGCTCGTCTTCTCCTGGGAACTCCTCACTTTGCATCTGCAATATGTATCATAACGTTAAGTAATTCAATACTTATGATCAGGCATTTACTGCATGTATTCTCTGTGCTTTTCTTTACTCTGGAAAAATGCTAAAGATCAAGTACTCTCCATGAAAGCCAATTAGCTAATAAACTACACAATCGCATGTATGTACATATATAAAGTATGTAATTCTATTTCAATCTATTTCTGTCAATGCAGATCCAAGAGTTAGGCTTACAGATTCTCTTCTCTTTTTCATGAGCGGTTGCTGTTGCTCTGGTGCACGCTTCCTTCCTCGACCCACAGCACCAAACTTTTTTTTCATGTCTTCTACAGTCTCCACTGAAATAAGTGTCTTTCTCTCTTTTTTGAATTTATTTCTCAGTATTTCAAGTAGAGTAGCCTGAAACAATGATAGAAAGTTAAACCTATGTCCATTATCTGGCTATAAAAAATACATATCAACTAGTAAAAATATATTTAACGCTGCATAATTTTGACAAATTAATGTTTATTCGACTACTTCTTTTATGAATATAACTACCAAATGTATACTCACATATCCAGTTTGGCTGTCATCCCTTAGAAATCTGTACTTACAGCACAAAGTACTTAGCACAGTACTGTACATTATGTGGTCTGGATACCTAAATATACAGATTAGAAAATAATATAGGCATATGAATTGTAAGTGAATTGTAAGAAAAATATATATTTGAGAAATAATGTCATGAAATACAGTTGCATTTTACAATTGCTTTAATTTACAAAAGAAACATGCTGAAAAGCATTATCAAAATGAATTTAATAAAACTTTTTCTCTTGAATAAAATATTGCTGTTATGATAGATTTAAAAAAAAAATAGTAATCATTTTAAAAATGAATATGCTATTTTATGTTATGTAATTATTCTAAAATTGGTTGCCTATGTATCTAAAACAAACACCGAAATCTCAGTTCTTACAGCGTATATTTGCTGAGGTCATCAAACAGAGTCTGTATTAGAGCTGCACGAAGGGCAGATTTGTCTTTTGATTTGAAACCAATGTCCTTTCTATCAAGGGCCATCTGTACAACTGGAGGAAATATAGGCAATGTATAACATGCGGTCCAAACATGAACACTTGTTGAGGTTTGTGGCACTTCTCTGCATTCTACTGGTAGCACCTTCTCTGAAACAATATGCTCATTTGCTTTTGTTCTATGAAAATACAAAAAACAACAAAAAAAACAATATTTCATAATTTTAATCACCTGAAAATATCTAAAGACTTGATATTTAAACAGAGCCTTATAATATAACAGCCATATTAATTTTCTACACAGAAGTTTAAAACCATACATTCCCAGTCCTCATTTTCAGGAATTAAACTAGCGAAAATACCTCTCTCTCTCTCTCTCTCTCTCTCTCTCTCTCTCTCTCTCTCTCTCTCTCTCTCTCTCTCTCTCTCTCTCTCTCTCTCTCTCTCTCTCTCTCTCTCTGTGTGTGTTTCCATAAAGAAATGTACTCCCATATTATACATCTTTCTTACAATACAACATTACAATACAAAAAGCGTACTGGTAGTAGTAATTTATACTTTTCAAAGTGATTCCTGTATAGTATGTGGTATTTAAATGTAAATACTAAAACACAACAATAGACTAACATAATGTATAATATATTTGTCATTACATACCTTTTAAGGTTCTCGAGAGCCTTTAAAAATTTGACTTGGTCCTTCATAGTTCGGAAGATCTTTCCAATCATATGTTCTGTCAGACCTAAAAGAGTCTCACCATCTATTTCTTCACCTAATGAACAAAAAAACATAAAATTAATCAGAAAAATAAGCACCAATGTTAACCTGCCATTGTAATTAATATCACAGTTTTAAATGCAAGCAGTACCTTATACACAGTATGATGAGGTGCAATATATAAACATCCATCACTGTCTTCATAAGCATCTAGTGCATGGTAGTCAACTTCATTGCCAGGTGTTAATGTACACCACTCATGCAAAGCCTCTATTTTGAAGGCATGAAGGTGAGAATTAAATTCCAGAGCAAAATACAGTTTCCCACACAAAATCCATGTACACCTAAACTGAATGATATGCAAGATTTTGAAAAAAATGGGTAAATCCTCATGGACTACATCGACAATGAAGTAATCCTTGACTTCGTATTTCACGTGATCCACAGTTAGTTTCTTTACTTTCAGTATGGTTTCATCAGCTTCAAGTTCACTGGCTTGAATATTGCATTTTTCAAGAATAATGTCTTTCAAAGATGTAGATGATAGCTGAACAACACAAGACCCTTCTTGCTCATATGACTGATGCAAAGCATCTGCACAACAAAAATCCCAACACTGTCTTTGTTGATGTCTTTTTGCTAAAGTAAAGCAGATGTTCCGGAAGTTCCACACATTTCTTGCAAGCCGCTTAAAGTACTGGTGCTTTCCTTCAAAACGTAAGCACCAAAGTGATCAAAGTGGTCCAAATTCAGCTAGCAATCTGGGGTAGTGTACCAAGTAATGCAATTTTGGTATAAAATTACCAGGATACAGTCTATTAAATTCGCTGAGAAATTCTCCAATTAAAATCTGCAAATGTGAAAGTGACGACTTTTTCACAACAGGAGACATTACAAAGTCTACTATTTCACGCAAAGGCGTAGATTTAGCTAGGGACGGTAGGGACATGTCCCTACCAATGTCAAGGGACCGTTGAATTGTCCCTACCAATAATTTTGATAAATCTTAAACGTCTTTTGTCAAGTCATTTTATCTGCTCCACAAAGGGTTAACTCTCTCAAGCCCCCCGCCCCTCCCCCTCGTTAGTCCTCCCTCCTCCAAAAAAAACAAAACAAAAAAAAAACGCTAATTTGATTGGCTTTGGCCCTTCCATACTGCATCACTGTAACACGGACTCAGTGCGTGGCTGACGTCAGGGACCAGCAGAGTGTGTTGTTTTCATTGAAGTGCGAAAGTGCACAAGGACTCGGGAGTGAAAGGTAAATCTCCGGGTTTAAAATAAAAAAAAAAATTCTAGTCATTCTTAAACGGTGTACATTGTGCCACAATTTTCACATTTATTTTAAAAAATAAGAATAAATATAATCAGTTTAATTCGATGTTTGTGTTTGTTGGTTAATGCGTTGTCATATTATTTCAATCCTCCTTCCTCCCTTTGTAACTAACTTACTCCTTGCTTGATATTTTTGTATCGTGTGTGTAAAAAGCGAACACGAACATATGTATTTGATTGAATGGACAGTGTGACTATCCAGGCGGCTAAATAAATGCACTATATTATATAGGCAGTAATAAAAAATATATAAATAATCAAATTAATGGTGGGGGGGGGGGGGGGGGGGGACAACGACAGATATACAAATAAATTTCAGTGTGGCGTGAGTAAAAAAAAGGTTGAGAACCGCTGGTTTAGGCTGGACTCTGGAAAGACGCTCATCTGAAGTTGCCGCTTGCCGGTCAGGCTGATATGAGTGTGAGCCACTGACTGAATGAAAGCCAGGTGCCGCGGCTGAAGGTATTGTCAGCTCGTCAGCAACATAGTTTGAGAGAATAAAGCTACCTACCTACCTACCTATTACGTTAGCGACCCATTGCTAGCTGCTAACCCAACGTCCTTGGTGGCTAGCTAGCTTGTTTCACAGCTAAATCATTATGTGTGTGTGTGTGTGTGTGTGTGTGTGTGTGTGTGTGTGTGTGTGTGTGTGTGTGTGTGTGTGAGAGAGAGAGAGAGAGAGAGAGAGAGAGAGAGAGAGAGAGAGAGAGAGAGAGAGAGAGAGAGAGAGAGAGAGAGAGAGAGAGAGAGAGAGAGAGAGAGAGTGTGCGTGAGCATGTTTTGATATCGTCATTCAACTAACGTTAGCTAATCACTTCAATTTGGCTTTAGGTGACTAAAGCATAATAGCAACCAAAAAAATAAAGATGGACATAAGGAAGTTTTTTTTACAAAAAGTCAAAGTGTAAGTAGGAAGATGTTATTAAAGTAATAAACACAATTGATAATGATTCTCATAGCAAATGGAAAAATAATTTACTAATGAAGTTAGCAGAGTCATACTTTCTCTCTAAACAGCATGCATCAATTTATCATTTTATCAGGCGAGTGAAGCAGTGCAGCCTGGTAAAAGCAGTACAGAGGCAGGTGGAGCAACAGGGTCGCAGGTGGGGTCTGTAATGGCTTAGTGATTATAACAGTGAAAGTGTTAGACTCAGTTTTGAGATATATTATTGTTTGAGGCACATTGTGATATAATAGTAGGCTAATGCTGTATAGTAATACTCAGCAAATAAAGTTAGCATAGCCATATATTTTCTCTCTATATGGCATGCATCAATTTATTATTTTATCAGGTGAATGAAGCAATGCACCCAGGTACGAGCAGCAGCACAGACACAGGAGTGGCAGGCAGAGCACGTGAGCGTGCATGTGCTCATGCTTGTAGCGCCAGGGGTATTGGTAGCTTACAGTAAGGCTGGGATAGGTTATAATTCAGGTTATTAGTAATTCTACAGCAGGGATGTCAAACCAGCTTCCAGGAGGGACACTTTATCATAGTGTTTTAAGTGTATACCAGCCAACTTCATGTCAATCAAACTGTCCTCGATTCATGTCCAGCATTCATTTCAAGCCACCAGAAGTTACCATTTAATAGCTGTCTACTAAAAAATTTCTTCCCGGGAGGGCATGCCCCCGAACCCCACTAGCGACCGTGACTCCGCCCCCCTACAAAATTGTGTCCCCACCAATGTTCAAACCAAACCTACGCCCTTGACCTCCGGAATGAAGCAACCGGAGGTGGATGGAAAGACTCAATATTGCAGCTACCGGGGCATGCAAGACTCCATATCGTAGATACCGGGCATGCAATTATATATATATATATATATATATATATATATATATATATATATATATATATATATATATATATATATATATGATGGAGAGGCATATTCCCATTCCCTTAATAGTTAGGATGGTATTTACTCGCGCATACACTCTAAATCTGGGGTTGATACTGTGGAGGAAGCTTTTAAGGTGCTTCGAAGAACCTTTTTACTAGGGTTCCATGAGGAACCTTACAAATAAGGATCTTTTAAGAACCTCAAGGTTCTACTTGGAACCTTTTATGTTTATTTACAAACTTACATGCATAATATTATATATATATATATATAATATGCGTGTCTGCATAATTTGTCTGGTTAAATAACATGCTAGGAATTACTGGTTTGCAATATCAATAAAAACAAAGAAATACTTTTTATAGAAACCCTTTATTACGGGTAGAGCAATAAAATAAATAAATACAGTATAGGAGTTATACTTTTAATTATAACACATAAATGCATACAAATAAAACAGTCTGTATATGTTTCATTACCCTTAGAATAACAACATATATATATTAATGTTATTTTTTTTTTTTCTTTTTTTTGGATGTTTGGAGTTTTACTCGCGCATAGTTTTGTATGTTATTTCCGAATTTCTCCTTAGACATGTCTGAAGGGGACACTGTATTACTTAAAACGTGAATTAACGTATTAAAACGTGTTAACTGTGAGCAGTTACCTTGGGATTACACACCAGGTTCAGACGCATTGAATGGACTAATGTATCCGCAGGCGACCTAAGACTCACCGTTTCAACGGTGTCAGTAGTGCTCAACAGAAAATAATGCATACAGAAAAATATTGTATACTGGCCATGGGCTTTGGTTAGCATACAGTGTCCCCTTCAGACACTAAACAGTGGCCTACAGTTTTATGTTTGTCTGAAAAAAACAACTACAATTGGTATTTTTAATAATCATTAACATGTTCATTATTTCAATATACAAACATGCAGTATTTTGCAATTATTTAAATCCAATCTTCTCCACTGCAGTTAAACTATGGTTGTTTTTCCTATGCACTTGACAGTGGTGGTGGGTGTTTTTGCCAAAAACTGCTTTAAGTGTGTGATGCAGTCTTGTAAGATTTATTGACATTATGTTGATAATCAGAACAACAGGGTTCACCAACCTCGACTAGGTCAGGGTTAACACAGTTGAGCTCAGATGAAACAGCCCATTTGCAATGTACAGTACTGGGTGGCTATTGGTCATTCAGCAGTGTGATGCAAATACCTGCAGTTACCACAAAGCGCTGACCTGAGCACACTTGCTCATTTGCTATTCTAGTTTTCTCCCTGGGATGCTCATACTTAAATATTTAATATAAATGGACTTTAGTTGGTATATAGGGGGCTGGTGTCTATAGAGTTAACACAAACTGTTTTACAATTTCTGAAAATGAAATTAAGAAGTTGTGAGCGATGGGGATATAAATAGGCCCAATTAATCCCACACCTGCCGCACACCTTCTGTGAATGATGCAATTGTCAGCAAATGATTTACTGACCATCCCAATATAATTTAGGAGCAAAAGAAACATCTGTAATTGGCGTAATTACAGGGATTAATTATAGCATTGTTTCTTTACCGAATATCTCAATCGTCCTGCCTGGGGACAGACGTGAAGTTATGTATATATACATTTAGTGTGCCCAATTATTTTACCCCCGATTTTCTCCCCAATTTGGAATGTCCAATTATTTTTTCTCCTCATCGCAGCAATTCCTTACACAGCTCAGGAGATCCAAAGGTTCAGTGGGCGTCCTCCGATCCCACAACCAAACTATTATCCTCTTTTACACCCAGGAACTCGAGAGCGGATGTCAGCGAGCTACTGACCTCTGGAGGACAAAGGCCAGCCCTGCAGGTGTCCGCTTTTGAGCTCACAGGGCGCCTGGCCAGCAGGGTTCACTGTAGCGCAATGAGGAGAAACAGTCCCTTTTGTTTTTGCTTCCCTAACCCACGGGAGTGCCAGAGCCAATGTTACGCTCCCTTTGGAATTCACAGCGAAGACCGACAACTTTGCACAGCCAGGACGCGAACCTGTGCTGTATGACCACACAACCACGCTTTTACCAGGTGAGCCACTCGAGGACCCCCTGATAGTGTTTTTGAGGTTAAGATTCATTTAAAAGTTATAACTAGCTCTTTATTTTATATATATATATATATATATATATATATATATATATATATATATATATATATATTGCACCAGGATGACTGAACAAAAGGAAAAGTGAAATGAAGAAACTGTAAAAAGTGACGACTGGACACCAACCACTAAAAGCTGGTAATTTTAAACTTTAAAGAGATAGTTTATACCCTCTAAGCGGGCAATTTCTAATCTCTTTATTCATGCCACTGTCTGGTGCTCCAAGGGAGACTACAGTTGGATTTTTATACCAGCTCTGTTATCCCCAGCTGGGGATGAAATCCATTGCGAAGGGGATGAAGTGGAGGTGGCTGTACACACACACACACAATTTGTTACAAACTGTTTATCCAATTGACAGGAAACTTAGCATCAACATTATAGAGTATACATTAATGATAATATACAAGATTGTGAATGTCACACAGTTTTACATACATCTGGATAATCCCTCATCAGACTGTGATTAAACATTTCATTGCTAATTCTTATTCTATCCTGTACATACTGTTGATATGTCATGTTCATCGTTTAGAGTTTACGTGGCAGGAGATGTATATGTATACATAAGCATAGGCAAATTGTAAGCATGGCAAATTCTTTGTTGAGATTTAGTAATGTCTTTCTCAAAGAGACCCAAGTGTAAATGTTTGTCGTAATCACCATGGATAATAGCATTTACATAATGTCCCGTGACAAGAAATTACATCTAAAATACAAATGTATTTTTTTCAGATTTGTAAAAAAAGACCTGCTTCTCCTGGTGTTGTATCCTTGCTGGACGGAGATGGTGAAGATGCTGGAGGCGGCCAAGCCAGCACAGTATGGGGTAGATTTGACAAGGGACAAGAAAAGGTAATTAGAATTACAACGTGATGTTTAGGAACCCGCATTAGAGAGACAGATAGATTCAAATTATTATTTTTCTCTGTCCCCTTACATTTGTATGCTGTTTGAAATCATATTTTTGTAATAATCTGTTTTCAGGATATGCCATAGACCTAGGTTAGATGAGCCAAAATGTCTTTATATCAGTAGTAACTGTGTATAGCCAGGTATACAATCGGAAACTTAATTCACTTTTGAGTTATTGTCTATGTTTGGTACACAGCTTATCTTCCTGATTTTATTTTTATTTTTTTTAACTTAGGTTCCATTACCAGTGCTGTCCCATAAAAATGAACCATTTTCCTGCCACATTGTTTCACCCTCTGGACATATCAATGATTCAGATCTTTTACACATATCCATCTTATATGGATGTTTTGTGTTTTGTTTATAAAAAATGTGTAAATGTGTAAAGGACTAGGGGTTGTGGTGTTTGTCTGAAGTAAGAGAGTGGTGGTGTAACATCAAATCATTTGCAGCACGAATAAGTCACAGTCACTGGCCATGTCATGCACACTTATTTCTAACTCATTGGTTGATCGAAAATAAGTTTAACATGCAATGGAGTAGTTCATTGGTTTTATACGCTCCCTTTAAAGATGTAATAAACAATCTCATCCAGTGGGATCTCTTTTCAGAGTGTGCAGTAGCAGAAGGGGATTGTGGGAATGTGTGGAGCTAAGGAAGGTAGAAGGAGATGCGCAGTAGAAACCCTGGGATATGTTTACACAATGAACTAATTTGTGGATGAATATCGTTGGTGTTAATTAAAGTTAATAAGACAAAATATTTTAGTGTAAAATTATACTTGATGGTGGGGTACTGCCTTTTTTAATTTTTACAGAGATGTCATTTTTTAAATCTTATTGCTATCTTACCAGAAGGCCACCTCCCCTCCAGACATTCCGATCAGAGAAAAGAGACAATTCGAAGCCAACCCAAAGAGACGTCCAAGACCTTGTCTGGCACTTCATTACCAAATCAATCAGAAAACATGTCACCTTCAGTTAGTCCATTTTTTTAATTTGTTTTTTAAAAATCAATTAAAAGATATTTAAACTTGTCAGTTTTTGTTTACATTGTATTATTTTGGAACTCTTAATACAATTATTGATAATAGAAACAACTTTGCAAATGCCATTACTATTTTTCAGATTCCTAGGATGAAACCGTTGGCCATAGCAACAGGAAAAACTGATTTAGCACACTTTGAAAAACAATATTGAAAATATTAAAACAATCAGCTCTATCACAATGACCTCAGTGAAACCCAGCGTGGTTGCGGGATGATACAAAATCCATTGTAATGAACAATAAGTGAAATGCCGGGGGTCCCGAGTGGCGCATCCAGTAAAGGCACTCCACGTGCAGTGCAGGATGTGCCCTATAGTCTGGACATCGCGAGTTTGAGTCCAGGCTATTCCTTTGCCGACCGAGGATGGGAGCTCCCAGGGGGCGGCGCTCAATTGGCCCACGCTTCGGAGGACAGCGTGTGTTTGTCTTCGCCCTCCAGAGTCAGCCCTGGGGTGGTAGCGGTGAGCTGAGCATAATAAAATAATTGGCCATTCCAAATTGGGGAGAAAATAATAAAAAATAATTGGCAACGACTAAATTTATAAAAAAAAAAAAAAAAAGTGAAATGCTTCAGTTTTTACAAGCTTGATTAATATGCCCCTATTTACCAGATAGAGGGGTCTACTATTCAATGGTTCTATAGAATGTTGACACACGCTGATGAAAAAATAGCACCATCTAGATTTCTTCCTTATCAAGCAACTAAATCAGACACCATATATCTTGTGATCGTAGCAGATTTTGCCCATTTTGAGGATAAGTGATACCAAACATTAAACAAACTACATGGGAAGTTTTATTAAAAGGATTCTCACCTTTCCCCAGCATACAGCTGATCCTGTCCTAATGTGAAGGTGGATCCAACAAGTGACGTCGTGATCCTGCCAGTCGAAGTGCAGAAAAAACACAGTCAAATGCATGTTGGCCTGATAACCAAATATTGTTCTTTTTTTTTTTTTTTTTTTTAATCCTGCGCTAGTAAATCATGTATCTGTGTCAGGATAGCATATACAGCATGCTCATGCCTAAGTAAACAAACATTTTAAGAACATAAGAAAGTTTACAAACGAGAGGAGGCCATTCGGCCCATCTTGCTCTTTTGGTTGTTAGTAGCTTATTGATCCCAGAATCTCATCAAGCAGCTTCTTGAAGGATCCCAGGGTGTCGGCTTCAACAACATTACTGGGGAGCGGGTTCCAGACCCTCACAATTCTCTGTGTAGAAAAGTGCCTCCTATTTTCTGTTCTGAATGCCCCTTTATCTAATCTCCATTTGTGACTCCTGGTCCTTGTCGAAAAAGTCCCCTGGGTCGACATTGTCAATACCTTTTAGCATTTTGAATGCTTGAATCAGATCACCGCGTAGTCTTCTTTGTTCGAGACTGAATAGATTCAATTCTTTTAGCCTGTCTGCATACGACATGCCTTTTAAACCCGGGATAATTCTGGTCGCTCTTCTTTGCACTCTTTCTTGAGCAGCAATATCCTTTTTGTAACGAGGTGACCAGAACTGAACACAATATTCTAGATGAGGTCTTACTAATGCATTGTAAAGTTTTAACATTACTTCCCTTGATTTAAATTCAACACTTATCACAATATATCCGAGCATCTTGTTGGCCTTTTTTATAGCTTCCCCACATTGTCTAGATGAAGACATTTTAATAAAGAACAAAAATAAAAAACACTTTGTTCTTGAGTTTATTTTGGTATCTTTTGAAATTGGTATTCTTCTTGTGTGTGTTTGTGTATATGCATGTGTGTGAAGGATGTGGGTTGGTGGGAGGGTGTTCATTTTAATGGATTTATGTCTTTTTAAGACAGAATGCTTTTGACAGCTGTTTTGTTGTGTTCACAAAGCTTTAACACTTGAGTAAGTCCTTGAGAATTTCATGCAATCTTTTAAAGGTTTTCTGACCTGTAAATTAGTCCTACAACCACACAATGTCAGTGGAGTACACCTAATATGTGTAATTAACAATAATTAAACATTACCAATTTTGACATGATGAATTAACACACAGAAAAGGCTAATGACTAATCAAGCTTTAAATCCAATTTCTTAAAGGCTTAAAAAAATTAGAGTGGTTATCTTCTTTCTTGGATTTGGGATTTCTATTATAATATTTTTATTTAAGTATTTCTTCAAGATATAGGCAGTGCCATTTACAGTGTGGCCCTGAATCTTGGATTACTAGCCTCCTTGAGGATCTTTAAAATACATATTCCTGCTCGAGCAATATTTTAAAAAAATATATCTCTGGTTGCAATTTGGTTTTTAACATCAGGGAAATGATTCATCTATATGCTAAGGGTTGCAACTTTAAGATCTCTTTTTTCAGTAATTTCAAATGTCTGTCTACTAAAGCCTTTCTATAATGTTCTAAAGATAAATGGCAGATTATGAAAAATATATTGTCGTCACAGTGCATGACTGCAAATGGGTACTGATGTACATTTTATAATCTGGCACAGTCATGTTTTTTTTCTTTTTCTAAAACCAAAAGCCTTGATTGCCTCAATTTCTATAGCTATATTTACTCATTAGCCAATAGTTAATGTGTTAATAACTTATTTATTCTTTAGATCAGTTTATGGGGAATTTGTATTTGGTCATGTGGACATCTGGAGGTTATAGGACGGACTGACTTATCATTATATATATATATATATATATATATATATATATATATATATATATATATATATATATATATATACACACAGTGACACTCAAAAGTATTCACCCCCCTTGGACTTTTCCACATTTTATTGTGTTACAAATGGAATCAAAATGGATTTAATTAGGAGTTTTTGCTACTGATCAACACAAAAAGTGAAAAGTGAAAAATAAAATCTACAAATTGTTCTAAATTAATTACAAATATAAAACTGAAAATAATTGATTGCATAAGTATTCACTCCCTTTGCTATGACACACCTAAATAAGCTCTGGTGCAACCAATTGTCTTTAGAAGTCACATAATTAGTTGAATGGTGTCCACCTGTGTGCAATTAAGGTGTTTCACATGATTTCAGGTTAAATACACCTGTCTCTGGGAGGTCCCACAGTTGGTTAGTACATTTCCTAACAAAAACTACATCATGAAGATGAAGGAACATTCAAAGCAAATCCGGAATAAGGTTCTTCAAAAGCACCAATCGGGTAAGATATAAGAACATTTCCAAGGCATTGAATATCCCCCGGAGCACAGTAAAGTCCATTATTAAGAAATGGAGAGAATATGGCACAACTGTGAATCTGTCTAGAAAAGGCTGTCCTCAAAAACTGAGTATCCGGGCGAGAAGGGCACTAGCCAGGGAGGCCACCAAGAGGCCTATGGCAACTCTAAAGGAGTTACAGTCTTCCACGGCTGAGCTGGGAGACACTGTGCATACGGCAACAATAGCCCGGGTGCTTTACAAAACTGGCCTTTATGGGAGAGTGGCAAAAAGAAAGCCATTGTTGAAAAAAACTTGCATCAAATCTCGGCTAGAGTTTGCCAGAAGGCATGTGGGAGACTCTGAGACCAAGTGGAAGAAGATTCTATGGTGTGATGAGACCAAAATAGAGCTTTTTGGCCACAACGCTAAGCGCTATGTTTGGCGCAAGCCTAACACCGCACATCATCCTGAGAACACCATCCCTACCGTGAAGCATGGTGGTGGCAGCATCATGCTATGGGGATGCTTCTCTGCGTCAGGGCCTGGAAAGCTCGTGAAGATGCAAAAATTGCAGTGTCCAGATGTGCAAAGCTTGTAGAGACTTATACAAATAGACTCGTGGCTGTAATTGCTGCCAAAGGTGCCTCTACCAAATATTGACTCAAGGGGGTGAATACTTATGCAATCAATTATTTTCTGTTTTGTATTTGTAATTAATTTAGAACAATTTGTAGATTTTATTTTTCACTTTGACATTATGGACTTTTTTGTGTTGTTCAGTGGCAAAAACTCATAATTAAATCCATTATGCAGCTGATGCATAGTTCACTCACCCTAGTCTCTGTAAGTCCAGAAGTTACATAAATATTAAGTATTATTTAATCCATCAATACTTCAACATTCGTAAAAGATCTTCACTCCAAATCTCACTTTATAGGCTTTACAGTACACCAAACTGCTATATCATTCTCTTGCTGTTTTGTGAGGTTTTTGAAATTGAGAGGAGCCCTAAGCTAAACTGCTATATAACATCCTGCAACATGCTTGTGGTTCAGTGTTGAGCTCTGAAGATGAGGTCACTGCTGCTTGTCTGCCTGCTTGTGGTCACACTGACTGTGGCTATTCCTGCCCCTATGTAGAGGGGTCTGAAACAGACAAAACAATGAAGGTTGGTAGAAATAGATAAAATTGTATTCTTAAAACTATGTATTTATTTGCATTACTTATTATTTAAACTGAACAAAATTAACTCTAATGAAACTCGTATTTCTAACTTGAGACATAGTATCCATTGAAAGTTAATTTCTGCAAATATATGGTAGTTCCATTCAAGGTGAAACAACTTCTAACGTAAGAAAGAAAAACATTTTACTCACTTGCAGGCAATATTCCCATATTCTAGATATTTATCTTCTAGGGTAAAACCACAAGAAACTAATCCAGGTAGACCAGAATTTTAACTGAAGTCCTTATCAACCTTGCCTATATGTTGCTGCAGGTCTTCAAAGGATGTTGGGTAATGATTACTGTGAAAAACGTTTTCTCATTTCACAGGAAGAGCAATTCCATTCTACCCAGTGTAGGGACTGTGAGCATGTGTTAATGCCATTCATGCAATCTTATTAGGTGTGGCTGAAACACTGAAATAATAAGGAACTTGCAGCACTCTCCTCTCCCAGATCACCAAAGATGTTTTACTTTCTTTTTTTGTGTGTGTGCTGAAAGTCAATTTCAATTTCTTATGTATATTATACTGTATCTGGATAATCATTTAAACAAATCTTGTTATATCATGATATTTTAATATATTTTATATAAATGTTTTATTAGGCTGTGTGGTCCAGTGGTTAAAGAACAGGGCTTGTAACCAGGTTCCCGGTTCAAATCCCACCTCAGCCACTGACTCATTGTGTGATCCTGAGCAAGTCACTTAACCTCCTTGTGCTCTGTCTTTTGGGTGAGACGTAATTGTAAGTGACTCTGCAGCTGATGCATAGTTCACACACCCTAGTCTCTGTAAGTCGCCTTGGATAAAGGCGTCTGCTAAAATAAACAAATAATAATACTATTCTTTTCTTACCCAAGTGTGAACTATTTAAATAATATCCCTGATACCGATATAGTAAATGGAAGTGCACAACAAGTAAGGTTTATGAAATGATGTGGTTAGCCCCACCCACTTTAAATTATTTGGTTAACCCCGCCAATTGGCGACTCATGGCTTGAAAAACTGGTGGGGCACAGCACCCCCATCACCACCGCCCCCCCCGAAACAAAAAAATGCTCAAACCCGATGCCCGAATTTAACCATTTTTATGTAAACATTAAGCTAGCTTTCTAAGATTACCAGATATTTCATCACAAACAGTTCTACGCCAGATTGTCACAATCAAGAGAGCTGCAAACAACACTTTACAGGCAAGAGTCTCTTATCGACAGACAGCTACACCTGCACTAACCTGAGCGTTTGAAATGGAAGGATCGTCACACTCTTGTGCTGTTCGTAACATTCTGAACTACAGAAGAGTCAGGTTCGGTTTCTGTTGATGTCTCTGGCGTTGGAGGTTTAGCTTTTTTGTTGTAGAAAAACTCCAAACGTAGCTGTATTTTTGCCATTTTAACAGGGCTCAAATTCACTCCGTTTTAGCACATATTTTCGCTGACTGAAAAAGTGAAAGTCTCACACGAGAACAAATATAACGGTGAAGGGTCTTAGACACTCTTTGTTATGTTATTATGTTTTGAAAGTTTGAAATAAACTGCGCATTTTTAAATAATAAACCCTGGCAACAGTGGCGTAGCCAGGATTTTTTTTCGGGAGAGGGTGGCAATGGTAACTTTTTTAAGGTGAATAGTCACAGTGGTGAAATTGGCAACCTGATTTCTTATTAGTGCATTGACGTTTTATTTTCGAAAAATAAAGAACTTTTTTTTTTTTAACAGAAGATCCAATAACCAAATAGACTGTTGTGCAAAATAGTTAAAAAGAGAGATTCAGTTCAGAACACTTCCGTTTAAAAACTAAAAAGGAAATACGAAGCAAAGGACTTGAACTTTTAACATGCGCATCAGATTTCAATTTCACATTATGATAATAAGTAACTATATATAATTTCATTCGTACTTATGGTTGTTCATTTCACATTTGGTGTTCAAAGCAAAGCAAACCATTTTATTTAATTTCACAAATCCTGACTAATGTAATTACTCTTTGACTGACGCAGGACTGCCGATGGTACCTAATCTTCTGGAGGTTCGGGGGAGGAGGGACTTGTGTACACAGTTGCATTAACTACATTGTATAACTACAGCGCCTTTAAACACAAAAAAAAATGTACAAACAGCTGATCCAACAAAAAAACTTGGGTTGATTGACAGCAAATCCAACCACTCATTTTTTTTTGGTATCACACTGCACTGACATTCGCTGACGGACACGTTGTAGCCTAAACAAATAATCAGAATGAAAACAAGTAGGTAACCGAACTCAGGAATTGAAACAGTTTTGCCGGTTTTCTCTCAGCAGCGTCCAGAACTGTTTTCATTCTGATTTATTTCTTTAGTTATTCAATTAATAACAGGTTGTACATTTACCACTCCATCTCCAAGACCTGGATGGACTTGGTTACCGTCCCTTGATGAAGCTGGCTGCACAATCCGTGAAAAATAATAATCTTATTAGTAGGCTGGCTGCTGGAGAGGTCAGCTGGCAATAAGATATGTCATGAGGCGAGTGCATTCTATGTAAATACATAGGCTACTCATTACATAGTAGATGTCCTCTACCACATCTATGTGTGTAGTAGCTAGGCTACATAGCATATACAGTAATGATAGCATATATGTTTCATGCATCTGTGTTTGGGGTTGAGCAAGTACAGCTTGCTTATGTATTCTCATTGGTTGATAGCAACGCGGTAAATAAAAAAGTTCTTTCCGTGAGCGAAAAGAAAAATCAGCGCCGCCCATGCCACGTCCGCCCCGCTATAATGGGAAGCGAAAAATATAACAATATTGTAATTTCTTACACATGTTTCAGTGTGAACGACCCTAACACAGTGGCTAAGCCACTGCCTGGCAGAAATCTGGGGGGGGGGGGAACGGTGTCAGTAGTGCTCAACAGAAAAGAATGCATACAGAAAAATATTGTATACTGGCCATAGGCTTTGGTTTTGCCCAGCGCCGTAACTAAGCATTTAGCTACCGGGGCATATATATATATCCCGGGCATGCAAGACTCCATATCGTAGCTACCGGGGCATGCAATTATATATATATATATATATATATATATATATATATATATATATATATATATATATATATATATATATATATATATATATATATATATTATTACTATTATTATTATTTATTTCTTAGCAGACGCCCTTATCCAGGGCGACTTACAATTGTTACAAGATATCACAGTATTTTTACTACAATTACCCATTTATACAGTTGGGTTTTTACTGGAGCAATCTAGGTAATGTACCTTGCTCAATTGTACAGCAGCAGTGTCCTACACCAGTGATTGAACCCATGACCCTCCGGTCAAGAGTCCAGAGCTCTAACCACTACTCCACTACTTGTTATTTTCTTTTTTTTGGATGTTAGGAGTTAGGATGGTATTTACTCGCGCATGCAGGTTCAGACGCATTGATTGGACTAATGTATCCACAGGCGACCTAAGACTCACCCTTTCAACGGTGTCAGTAGTGTTCAACAGAAAAGAATGCATACAGAAAAATATTGTATACTGGCCATGGGCTTTGGTTTTGCCCAGCGCCGTAACTAAGCATTTAGCTGCCGGGGCATGCATATATATTATTATTATTATTATTATTATTTATTTCTTAGCAGACGCCCTTATCCAGGGCGACTTACAATCGTAAGCAAAAACATTTCAAGCGTTACAATACAAGTAATACAATAAGATATATATCATTGCATGCACCTCCGGTTGAAGCAACCTGAGGTGGATGGTAAGACTCCATTTCGTAGCTACCGGGGCATGCAAGACTCCATATCGCAATTATATATATATATATATATATATATATATATATATATATATATATATATAAATATATATATATATATTGTAGCGAGCACAGGGATTAACGGAGACACGCACACAATAGCTCTTTTAGGTAATGCAGTTTATTAAGCAGCTAACAGCAAGTCAGCGCCCTCTATGAACACACACACACAGCCCTTCCCCACACCAGAGCACTACTCTGCCTCTCAGGGTGACATTCACATATATATCAAACAACACCGGAAGGGTAATAACAATTACAGGGAAATGCATAGAACAGTACGCAAACTTTTACAGTAACAACAAATAAACACAACAACAATAATTCAGTTTCTCCCCTACCATAGTTCGTACTCCCAGCATCCACGGCTGCACATTAACCAAATGTAGGGGACTGGCTCTGGGCACAGCGCCCTATTCGACGACAGGTGGCAACGGCGAGTCAGTCCAGCCGTGCCCGTTACACAGCCCCCATCTTAGGGCCGAACGTCCCGCTGGCCCAACACTTAATGTCTCACAAAGTCAGAGAGTCCCGGGGGTGGTCGACGGATACGCTGGCCGCGCTGGAGCACAGGTGCAGCGGGCTGGGAGTCAGCTGGAGCCGGAATGCTCCTACCTGGGCCACCAGCTGGTGAACTATTCGGTGGTTGCAAGGGGGAAGCGCTTTCCCTGTCCTGGGAGCTGGCCTCCGGGCTGGCTGCAGGGACAACCGAGTTTGTTCCGGGGCGGTAGGGGGCCAAGCGGTCTTGGTGGAGCACAACTGCCCGGCTACGGGTCCGCAGCCGCACTCGAGAAGTCACCTCGGAGAGCCTCTCCAGAACAACACAGGGGCCCTCCCAGTTACTGGCCAGCTTGGGGCAGAGTCCCTTTCTTCGCCGAGGGCAGTGAGTATCGTATGCCCGTTTCTGGCGCTGGCCAGCTGAGGTGAGGTGCTTCCGAGCGTAAACATGGGCAGTGTCCAATCGGTCCTGTAGCTGCTGGAGGTATTCCGGGCCGGTAGGTTCCGGAGTGTGGAGCTGAGGTGGCCGGCCAAACACAAGGTCCACTGGGGTGCGGAGCTCTCTCCCAAACATAAGAGCCGCTGGCGTGCACCCTGTAGATTCATGCACTGCAGTCCGGTAGGCCATTAGGACCAAGGGCAAGCATTGATCCCAGTCACGCTGGTGCTGGGAGGTCCACATGGTCAGCTGGGTGGCAAGGGTGCGGTTAAACCGCTCCACCAATCCATCGCTCTGTGGGTGTAGTGGGGTCGTCCTGGTTTTCTTAATACCCAGCCGCCTGCACACCTCACCAAACACCTGCGCTTCAAAGTTACGCCCCTGGTCACTGTGTAGCTCCTCGGGAACCCCAAACCGGCAGAACATGCCTTCCAGCAATGCCTCCGCGCAGGTAGTCGCGCTCTGATCGGGGACTGCGTACGCCTCGGGCCATTTAGTAAAGTAATCCATGGCCACCAGGACGTACCGGTTGCCCCCCTCCGTCCGTGGAAACGGCCCTAAGATGTCCACACCGACGCGCTCTAATGGTGCCCCCACCTGGTATTTTGTCTTATTAACTTTAATTAACACCAACGATATTCATCCACAAATTAGTTCATTGTGTAAACATATCCCAGGGTTTCTACTGCGCATCTCCTTCTACCTTCCTTAGCTCCACACATTCCCACAATCCCCTTCTGCTACTGCACACTCTGAAAAGAGATCCCACTGGATGAGATTGTTTATTACATCTTTAAAGGGAGCGTATAAAACCAATGAACTACTCCATTGCATGTTAAACTTATTTTCGATCAACCAATGAGTTAGAAATAAGTGTGCATGACATGGCCAGTGACTGTGACTTATTCGTGCTGCAAATGATTTGATGTTACACCACCACTCTCTTACTTCAGACAAACACCACAACCCCTAGTCCTTTACACATTTACACATTTTTTATAAACAAAACACAAAACATCCATATAAGATGGATATGTGTAAAAGATCTGAATCATTGATATGTCCAGAGGGTGAAACAATGTGGCAGGAAAATGGTTCATTTTTATGGGACAGCACTGGTAATGGAACCTAAGTTAAAAAAAATAAAAATAAAATCAGGAAGATAAGCTGTGTACCAAACATAGACAATAACTCAAAAGTGAATTAAGTTTCCGATTGTATACCTGGCTATACACAGTTACTACTGATATAAAGACATTTTGGCTCATCTAACCTAGGTCTATGGCATATCCTGAAAACAGATTATTACAAAAATATGATTTCAAACAGCATACAAATGTAAGGGGACAGAGAAAAATAATAATTTGAATCTATCTGTCTCTCTAATGCGGGTTCCTAAACATCACGTTGTAATTCTAATTACCTTTTCTTGTCCCTTGTCAAATCTACCCCATACTGTGCTGGCTTGGCCGCCTCCAGCATCTTCACCATCTCCGTCCAGCAAGGATACAACACCAGGAGAAGCAGGTCTTTTTTTACAAATCTGAAAAAAATACATTTGTATTTTAGATGTAATTTCTTGTCACGGGACATTATGTAAATGCTATTATCCATGGTGATTACGACAAACATTTACACTTGGGTCTCTTTGAGAAAGACATTACTAAATCTCAACAAAGAATTTGCCATGCTTACAATTTGCCTATGCTTATGTATACATATACATCTCCTGCCACGTAAACTCTAAACGATGAACATGACATATCAACAGTATGTACAGGATAGAATAAGAATTAGCAATGAAATGTTTAATCACAGTCTGATGAGGGATTATCCAGATGTATGTAAAACTGTGTGACATTCACAATCTTGTATATTATCATTAATGTATACTCTATAATGTTGATGCTAAGTTTCCTGTCAATTGGATAAACAGTTTGTAACAAATTGTGTGTGTGTGTGTACAGCCACCTCCACTTCATCCCCTTCGCAATGGATTTCATCCCCAGCTGGGGATAACAGAGCTGGTATAAAAATCCAACTGTAGTCTCCCTTGGAGCACCAGACAGTGGCATGAATAAAGAGATTAGAAATTGCCCGCTTAGAGGGTATAAACTATCTCTTTAAAGTTTAAAATTACCAGCTTTTAGTGGTTGGTGTCCAGTCGTCACTTTTTACAGTTTCTTCGTTTCACTTTTCCTTTTGTTCAGTCATCCTGGTGCAATATATATATATATATATATATATATATATATATATATATATATATATAAAATAAAGAGCTAGTTATAACTTTTAAATGAATCTTAACCTCAAAAACACTATCAGGGGGTCCTCGAGTGGCTCACCTGGTAAAAGCGTGGTTGTGTGGTCATACAGCACAGGTTCGCGTCCTGGCTGTGCAAAGTTGTCGGTCTTCGCTGTGAATTCCAAAGGGAGCGTAACATTGGCTCTGGCACTCCCGTGGGTTAGGGAAGCAAAAACAAAAGGGACTGTTTCTCCTCATTGCGCTACAGTGAACCCTGCTGGCCAGGCGCCCTGTGAGCTCAAAAGCGGACACCTGCAGGGCTGGCCTTTGTCCTCCAGAGGTCAGTAGCTCGCTGACATCCGCTCTCGAGTTCCTGGGTGTAAAAGAGGATAATAGTTTGGTTGTGGGATCGGAGGACGCCCACTGAACCTTTGGATCTCCTGAGCTGTGTAAGGAATTGCTGCGATGAGGAGAAAAAATAATTGGACATTCCAAATTGGGGAGAAAATCGGGGGTAAAATAATTGGGCACACTAAATGTATATATACATAACTTCACGTCTGTCCCCAGGCAGGACGATTGAGATATTCGGTAAAGAAACAATGCTATAATTAATCCCTGTAATTACGCCAATTACAGATGTTTCTTTTGCTCCTAAATTATATTGGGATGGTCAGTAAATCATTTGCTGACAATTGCGTCATTCACAGAAGGTGTGCGGCAGGTGTGGGATTAATTGGGCCTATTTATATCCCCATCGCTCACAACTTCTTAATTTCATTTTCAGAAATTGTAAAACAGTTTGTGTTAACTCTATAGACACCAGCCCCCTATATACCAACTAAAGTCCATTTATATTAAATATTTAAGTACGAGCATCCCAGGGAGAAAACTAGAATAGCAAATGAGCAAGTGTGCTCAGGTCAGCGCTTTGTGGTAACTGCAGGTATTTGCATCACACTGCTGAATGACCAATAGCCACACAGTACTGTACATTGCAAATGGGCTGTTTCATCTGAGCTCAACTGTGTTAACCCTGACCTAGTCGAGGTTAGTGAACCCTGTTGTTCTGATTATCAACATAATGTCAATAAATCTTACAACACTGCATCACACACTTAAAGCAGTTTTTGGCAAAAACACCCACCACCACTGTCAAGTGCATAGGAAAAACAACCATAGTTTAACTGCAGTGGAGAAGATTGGATTTAAATAATTGCAAAATACTGCATGTTTGTATATTGAAATAATGAACATGTTAATGATTATTAAAAATACCAATTGTAGTTGTTTTCAGACAAATATAAAAATGTAGGCCACTGTTTAGTGTCTGAAGGGGACACTGTATGCTAACCAAAGCCCATGGCAAGTATACAATATTTTTCTGTATGCATTATTTTCTGTTGAGCACTACTGACACCGTTGAAACGGTGAGTCTTAGGTCGCCTGCGGATACATTAGTCCAATCAATGCGGCTGAACCTGGTGTGTAATCCCAAGGTAACTGCTCACAGTTAACACGTTTTAATACGTTAATTCACGTTTTAAGTAATACAGTGTCCCCTTCAGACATGTTTAAGGAGAAATTCGGAAATAACATACAAAACTATGCGCGAGTAAATATCATCCTAACTCCTAACATCCAAAAAAAAAAAAAAAAAAAGAAAAAAAAATAACAATAATATATATATATATATATATATATATATATATATATATATATATATATATATATATATATATATATATATATATATATATATAATTGCATGCCCGGTATCTACGATATGGAGTCTTGCATGCCCCAGTAGCTGCAATATTGAGTCTTTCCATCCACCTCCGGTTGCTTCATTCCGGAGGTCCATGCAATTTATAAATATATATATATATATATATATTTGCATGCCCCGGTAGCTAAATGCTTAGTTACGGCGCTGGGGAAAACCAAAGCCCATGGCCAGTATACAATATTTTTCTGTATGCATTATTTTCTGTTGAGCACTACTGACACCGTTGAAACGGTGAGTCTTAGGTCGCCTGCGGATACATTAGTCCATTCAATGCGTCTGAACCTGGTGTGTAATCCCAAGGTAACTGCTCACAGTTAACACGTTTTAATACGTTAATTCACGTTTTAAGTAATACAGTGTCCCCTTCAGACATGTTTAAGGAGAAATTCGGAAATAACATACAACACTATGCACGAGTAAATACCATCCTAACTCCTAACATCCAAAAAAAAAAAAAATAACAATAATATATATATATATATATATATATATATATATATATATATATATATATATATATATATATATATATATATATATATATATATATACACACACACATATAATTGCATGCCCGGTATCTACGATATGGAGTCTTGCGTGCCCCGGTAGCTGCAATATTGAGTCTTTCCATCCACCTCCGGTTGCTTCATTGCGGAGGTCCTTTATTATTATTATTATTTATTTCTTAGCAGACGCCCTTATCCAGGGCGACTTACAATCGTAAGCAAAAACATTTCAAGCGTTACAATACAAGTAATACAATAAGAGCAAGCAATACAATAACTTTTGTTCAGGTAAAGTACAAGTTTGACAAACCACAATTCAATAATACAGCAGGTAATAGTGATAGTTACATCAGGATATGATTAAATAGTGATAGTTACATCAGGATGTGAGTAAATACAAAGTACTACAGGTTAAAAACTTGGCAGATTACAGTATTCTGAAGTACAGGATTAAATGCAGTAAAATAGGGGCTGATAAGAGCAAAATAAAGCACATTTACATGAAGGGTGATAGTGTCCCAGGATACAAACATAGGAGTTCTACAGGTGCTCTTTGAAAAGGTGAGTCTTAAGGAGGCGCCGGAATGTGGTCAGGGACTGGGCAGTCCTGACATCTGTAGGAAGGTCATTCCACCACTGCGGAGCAAGGGTGGAGAAGGAGCGGGCTTTGGAGGCAGGGGAGCGTAGCGGTTGTAGAGCTAGTCTTCTAGTGCAGGCGGAGCGGAGAGGTCGAGTGGGGGTGTAGGGAGAGATGAGGGTCTGGAGGTAGCTGGGTGCAGACTGGTCAAGGCATCTGTCCATGCAATTTATATATAGGACAGTCTTAGGTCGCCTGCGGATACATTAGTCCAATCAATGCGTCTGAACCTGGTGTGTAATCCCAAAGTAACTGCTCACAGTTCACACGTTTTAATACGTTAATTCACGTTTTATGTAATACAGTGTCCCCTTCAGACATGTTAAAGGAGAAATTCGGAAATAACATACAAAACTATGCGCGAGTAAATACCATCCTAACTCCTAACATCCAAAAAAAAAAAAAAAGAAAAAAAAAAAAAAAAAAAAAAATATATATATATATATATATAATTGCATGCCCGGTATCTACGATATGGAGTCTTGCATGCCCCGGTTGGTGCAATATTGAGTCATTCCATCCACCTCCGGTTGCTTCATTCCGGAGGTCCATGCAATATATATATATATATATATATATATATATATATATATATATATATATATATATATATATATATATATATATATATATATACACACACACACCAGGTTCAGACGCATTGATTGGACTAACTGTATATATAATTGCATGCCCAGTATCTACGATATGGAGTCTTGCATGCCCCGGTTGCTTCAGTATTGAGTCTTTCCATCCACCTCCTGTTGCTTCATTCCGGAGGTCCATGCAATTTATATATATATATATATATATATAAATATATTTGCATGCCCCGGTAGCTAAATGCTTAATTACGGCGCTGGGGAAAACCAAAGCCCATGGCCAGTATACAATATTTTTCTGTATGCATTATTTTCTGTTGAGCACTACTGACACCGTTGAAACGGTGAGTCTTAGCTCGTCTGTGGATACATTAGTCCAATCAATGCGGTTGAACTTGGTGTGTAATCCCAAGGTAACTGCTCACAGTTAACACGTTTTAATACGTTAAATCACGTTTTAAGTAATACAGTGTCCCCTTCAGACATGTTAAAGGAGAAATTCGGAAATAACATACAAAACTATGCGCGAGTAAATACCATCCTAACTCCTAACAACCAAAAAAAAAAAAAAAAAAAAAAAAACAATAATATATATATATATATATATATATATATATATATATATATATATATATATATATATATATATATTTTATATATATATATATATAATTGCATGCCCGGTATCTACGATATGGAGTCTTGCATGCCCCCGGTAGCTGCAATATTGAGTCTTTCCATCCACCTCCGGTTGCTTCATTCCGGAGATCCATGCAATTTATATATATATATATATATATATATATATATATATATATATATATATATATATATATATATTTGCATGCCCCGGTAGCTAAATGTTTAGTTACGGCGCTGGACAAAACCAAAGCCCATGGCCAGTATACATTATTTTTCTGTATGCATTATTTTCTGTTGAGCACTACTGACACCGTTGAAACGGTGAGTCTTAGGTCGCCTGCGGATACATTAGTCCAATCAATGCGTCTGAACCTATTGTGTAATCCCAAGGTAACTGCTCACTGTTAACACGTTTTAAGACGTTAATTCACGTTTTTATTAATACTGTGTCCCCTTCAGACATGTTAAAGGAGAGATTTGGAAATAACATACAAAACTATGCGCGTTTTGCGAGCAGTTACCTTGGGATTACACACCAGGTTCAGACGCATTGATTGGACTAATGTATCCGCAGGCGACCTAAGACTGTCCTATATATAAATTGCATGGACAGATGCCTTGACCAGTCTGCACCCAGCTACCTCCAGACCCTCATCTC